>NC_133773.1:83454763-83467571 GCF_003597395.2 Chelonoidis abingdonii
CAGTAAACACTCAGATGTTGAACTCTAAGTCCAGATCTGAGACAGACGTTTACCACACCTCCGCAGAGACAAGCAGAGAGGGACGTATCCTGTGGCCATGGACAGTGGCAACTCCCTCTTGTTTCTGTTGATTTGGATTTTCCAACCAGCTCTCTCGTACGCTTCACTATTTCAGTCCCCATGAGCAGCAGAAGCTATGTCAGTGGGAGAAGCTTTCCCGCCGAGATAGTACAGTTCACCCTGGTTTAATTTATGTCACTCAGGAGGGTGATTTATTCACACCCTGAGCAACATATGCAAGTTATACCAACATATGCTGTAGTGTAGACATAACCTGAGCTATCCCAGGTCCTGGAGATGGTCACTTCAGGTGAGAGCTGAGTGAAATTGGTGGGGCAGCATGGGGAATTTATAGTGTGAGTATACATGCTCTACCTCCTTGTGGATGGAGAGAGGGCTTGACAGGTGCTTGTCTGACCTGCTCTTAAAAACATCCAGTGACAGAGATTCCACAGCCTCCCTTAACTATCCTTATAGTTAGAAAGTTTTTCCTAATACCTAATCTAAATCTCCCTTGCTGCAGATTAAGCCCATTATTTCTTGTCCTGTGTTCAGTGGACCTGGAGAATAACCAACCGATCACTGTCCTCTTTATAACAGTCTTTAACATACCTGAAGATTTATCAGGTCCTGTCCCCCCGCCAGTTGTCTTTTCTCAGGAATAAATGTGCAGTTTTTTAGCCTTTCCTCGTAGGTCAGGTTTTCTAAATCTTTTATCATTTTTATTACTCTCCTCTGAACTCTCACCAGTTTGTCATGCCCAAAACTGAACACAGTTCTCCAACTGAGTCCTCATCAGTGCCTAGCTTAGCAGGACAATCACCCCCCATGCCTTATACATGACTATGGAGATCGAGCTCCATAGTGCCACACAGTGTTTGCGCAGGGCCTGGCAGTTTCTTGTCTTTTCTGGCGCCCCATGTTGATAGCTATGCTGGTCTTGTGATAGTCAGTTCCTTCTGTGGCTCATCCCTTCAGCCAGGACGTGTTTAGTCTGCCCTCTGGGTTAGGAGAGGGGAGCCTTGGGTCTCCCCATGGGTTGAGGTATTGGGATCTTGACCCTTCTGCCCTCATGGCCTTCTCTCCTTTAGATTTCTCATATCAGGGGTAGGCTTCTGCATTCAACACTCTCTGGGAGATAGTAGGGAAACCTGGGCCTACTGTCTCCACCATGTTCTGATCCAGGGCCCAGTGTAAGCAGCGAAGTCTTACATCCTCAAAGTGCTATACTGCTGCCTCTATGGATCACTTCCTTCCAGTCCCCTCTTTCTTGACAGTTAAAGTAGACATTAAATAACTGGAATCAAAAATAAAGTCTCAGGCCTCCTGAGAATCACAAGTCTCTTCCTTTTGGGTTTGGCAACAACAGTACAGCCCTCAGGCTGCAGGAGCTCCTATAGTGCTCCTTCCCAGTAACTCAGAGTGTAGGCATGTTCACCTCCACTATTTGCTGGCCCACTAGACTTGCCTGTTTTCCTTTTGATCTCCTCCTCCAAGTGATGCATGCTTTGCAGGTATGGCAGGCTGAGCTGCCTGCGCCCAGAGCAGCTGCTTAACTCCTTACTTACTGCTGCAGAATTGCTTACTGTTACAGCATCCTGGACAGGAGCGGTGCCAGGGTTTCTGGTGCCCTAGTCAGAATTCGGGGGGCGGCATTTTGTGCGCTCCCCATGGGGCGCACGGGGACTTCCGGTTCTGCTCCCATCACGCCACTGAAGAAGGACCCTCCTCCAAAATGCCGCAGGCGACAGCGGCAGTCATTGAACTGCTCAATTGCCTGCCGCTGTTTTCCAGGGCGTGTCGGCAGAAGGTCCTTCTTCGGCGGCGCGATGGGAGCGGAACTGGAAGCTCCTGTGCTTCCTGTGAGGAGCGCATAATATGCCACCCCCCGAATCCTGGCGCCCTAGGCGACTGCCTAGGGTCGCCTAATGGAAGCGCCGGCCTGATCCCAGGATGATATTTGCCTTTTTGTAACTGCATCATTTTGTTGGTTCATATTCAATTTGTCATCCAGTGTAACTCCAAGATCCTTTTCTGCAGCCTAGCCAGTTAGTCCCCATTTTGTGTTTATGCATTTGATTTTTCCTTCCAAAGTGAAGTATGTTGAACTTGTTGTTGTTGAATTTCATCTTATTGATTTCAGACCAATTTTCCAATTTATAAAGGACGTGTTGAATTCTAATCCTGTCCTCCAAAATCCTTGCAACCCTTCCCAGCTTGGTGTCATCTGAAGATTTTACAAATGTATTCTCCACTCCATTATCCAAGTGATTAATGAAAATATTGAACAGTACTGGGTCCAGCACGACTTCACTAGATATGTCCTCCCTGACTGACAGTGAATCATTGATAACTGCTCTTTGAGTGTTGTTTTTCCACTAGATGTGCACTCACTTTATAGTAATTTATCCTAGACTACATTTCCCTAATTTGCTTATGAGATTGTCATATGGGACTGTGTCAAAACCCTTACTAAAATCAAACGGTTTCATGTCTACTGCATCTCTCCTATCCACTGGGGCAGTAACCCTGTGAAAGAAGGAAATGAGGTTTGTTTGGCATGATTTGTTCTTGACAAATACATGTTGGCTATTACTTATCACTCTATTATGCTCTAGATGAGTGGTTCTCAACTGCACTCCTGGTGGTATGCAGAGGTCTTCCAGGGGGTACATCAACTCATCTAGATATTTGTCCACTTTTACAACAGGCTACAGAAAAAGCACTAGCAAAGTCTGTACAAACTAAAATTTCATACTGACAATGACTTGTTTGTACTGCTCTATATACTATACACTGAAATATAAGTACAATATTTATATTCCAATTGATTTATTTTATAACTATATGGTAAAAATGAGGAAGTAAGACATTTTTCAGTAATAGTTTGCTGTGACACTTTTGTATTGTTATGTCTGATTTTGAAAGCAAGTAGTTTTTAAGTGAGATGAAGCTTGGGGTGTGCAAGACAAATTAGACCCCTGAAAGGGGTACAATAGTCTGGAAAGGTTCAAAGCCATTGCTCTAGGTGTTTACAAATTTATTATTCAATAATTTGTTCCAGTATCTTTCTGGGTATTGAAGATAGGCTAAATGATCTATAATTCCCCAGGTCCTCTTTGTTCGTTTTTTAAAGATAGGTACTATGTTTGACCTTGTCCAGTCCTCTAGGACCTCACCTGTCCTCCATGAGTTCTCAAAGATAATCGCTAATGGTTCTGAGATTACTTCAGCTAGTTCCTTAAGTACCCTAGGATGTACCCTACTGGCTTGCATAGATCTAAGTTATTTAAATATTCTTTAACCAGTTCTATCACTAATTTTGGTTTATGTTTCTTCTCCCTGGTTGTTGATATTAAGTGTATTAAGATTCACAATTAACCTTTTTTAGTGAAGACTGATGCAAAATAAGCTTTAAATGCCTCAGCCTTTTTGGTGTCATCTGTTATTAGCTAACCAATGGACCTACACTTTCCTTCATCTTTCTCTTGCTCCTTATGTATTTATATAACTCCTTCTTACTGTCTTTTATGTTCCTTGCTAGGTGTAACTCAACCTTTCTGATGTTGTCCCTACATAAAATCATAGAATCATAGGGTCAGAAGATACTGCCAAGGTCATCTAGGCTAACATCCTATCAAGATGCAGGATTTGTTGAGTCTAAATGAGTGGTCCCCAATGTGGTGCCTGAGGGCACCATGGTGCCCGCCGGGACATTTATGTGCACCCACCTAGTGCCCAGCAGGGGAGAGAAGCCACGGCCCCGTGCCTGCCGGGGACAGAGAACTCTGGGGCTGCAGGCTGCGGGCGCCGATGTTCTCTGTCCTTGGCAGGCGTGGGGCTGTGGCTTCTCTCTGCCTTCTTCAGGACTGCAGGCTGCGGGCACAGTTCTCTGTCCCTGGCAGGGGCAGCGCCACAGCTTCAAAGCCAGAGAGAAGTCATGGCCCTGCCCCACCGGGGACAGAGAACTCCGGGGCTGCGGGCGCTGGTGTTCTCTGTCCCTGGCACGTGCTGGGCCGCGGCTTCTCTCTGGTTTTGAAGCCGGAGAGAAGCTGTGGCCTCGCCCCTGTCAGGGACAGAGAACTCCGGGGCTGCAAGCTTCCTTCTATATTAAAGTAAGAATAATAAATATATTTGGACGAGTAGTTCAACCATGTTTTACTTTTTAAAAATAAATAAGATGAAAACTGTTTATGATATTTATTTTGTAAAAACTCCTTAATTTTTCTTACAGGTAGATAAAAAAGAGCAAATTCACATGGTAAGGTGAAAGAGTCATTGCCGAATAATTTTATTAATACCTTTTACATGTAAAATTACCCTTTTTATGTTATGGATTCATATATTATGTAATATTAAATATGATGTTTTTTGTATTATTTAATGTATAAATACAAAATAAGCCTTGAAAAATCGTTGGTGCCTGCCACGCTCTTCTGAAAACATGAATGGACTACTGGCCACAAAAAGGTTGGGGACCACTGGTCTAAACCATCCAAGACAGAGGGCTAGCCAGCCTCTTTTTGAAAACCTCCAGTGAAGGAGATTCTGCGACTTTCCTAGGCAGTTTGCGTTTCATTGTCTACTGTGTTCTTAGAGTTAGGAAATTTTTCCTGAGATTTAATCTAAATCTGCTATGCTATAGTTGAATGTATTGCCTCTTGTACTGCCCTCTGTGCCAAGAGAGAACAATTTTTCTCCACCTTTCTTATGGTAGCCTTTCAAATATTTGAAGACCGCTATTATGTCCCCCCTTAATCTCCTCTTTTCTAAACTAAACATACCCAGTTCCTTCAGCCTTTGCTCATATGGCTTTCGTTCCATTGCTTTGATCATTTTTGTCACTCATCTCTGGATCCTTTCCAGTTTTTCTACATCCTTTTTATACAGAGGTGACCAGATTTGGAAATAGTACTCCAGCTGAGGCCTAACCAACATCAAGTAGAGTGGTACTATCACCTCCTGTGACTTGCATGCTATACTTCTGTTTATGCAACCCAAAATTGCATTTGCTTCTTTTGAAACAGCTTTGTATTGTTTACTCATGTTGAGGTTATGATCTACCACAGCTCCCAGATACTTCTCAGCAATGCTGCTGCCAAGCCAGTTATCCTCCATTCTGTATTTCTGCATTTGTTTTTCTTCCCTAAGTGTAGGGACATTTGTCTTTGTTGAATTTCATTTTGTTATCTATAGCCCAGTTCTCCAATTTATCAAGATCCCTTTGAATTTTAGTTCTATTTTCCATAGTGTTTGCAACCCTCCCAGCTTTGTGTCATCTGCAGACTTGATCAGTATGCTCTCTATTCCTACATGAAGGTTATTAAAAAAGATGTTAAATAACACCGGGCCCAGAACAGATTCCTGTGAAATCCCACTTGAGATCTCCTTCCAATCGGATATTATTCCATTAATACTCTTTGTTTGTGGTTGTTTAACCAATTCACTTAATAGTATGTATCCAGCTTAATTATGAGAATGTCACGTGGGACTGTGTTTAAAAGTCTTGCTAAAGTTCAGGTATATTATGTCTACCGCATTTCTTCTGTCCACCAAATCAGTTACTTTGTCAAAGAAGGAAATCAAGCTGGTTAGGCATAATTTGTTCTTGGTAAATCCATGCTGGCTACTGGTGATCACCCCTTCATCCTCCAGGTATTTGTAAATGGAATGTTTTATGTTATATGTTTGTGCTGTGCTTCTTTTGTGCTACTCGTTAGCAGTTTGTCATGTTTCTACTTTTTGTGGGATTGCTTTTTGATTTTCATGTAAATAAAGAGCTCCTGATGTAGCCATATTGGCCTCATACTGTTCTCCCTATCTTTCCTTCAAATCAGGATAGTTTGCTGTTGTACCTTTAATATTGTCTCTTTGAGAAACTGGCAGTGCTCTTGAACTTCTTTTTTCCTTACATTTTCTAACCGTTTTCTTGTTTGTTAATGTATGCTTTTTTGAAATCCATTGTCCTTATTCTGCTTAATTAATGATCCTTAATTAATGTTTATAAAGTACTTTGATATCCTTAGATGAAAGATTTTGTATAGGAGCAAACTGTTGTATTATCATATACCCTTGCTGGTGCTATGATATTTCCAGTAGATTCACTGTGACAAAAGGAAAAGCTGTCAACACTCACAAGGCAAACCATATTTACTATACAAAAGCTACTGAAGACTTATTCCTTAACCTCTTAATCTTAGAAATACTGTAATTTAAATAATCATACTTTGGAGTAGCTATTGAAAGGTTGGAAGTGCTAACTAAACTGTTCAGTCTGTCACAGCCTGTTATTTAAACTGAGTCCTGCAAAAAGAGTTCTGTTTACTGAAGTTACCAGGACAATAATTGTGCTTGCCAAGCTGACTGTCTTATACTGTCAGCACTGACTTGTTCTAGTTCTATACATGAGTGGAATTAATTCTATAAATATTGAATATATCATTTAAACATAAGTTCCTCTAAATTTACATGGGCTTTCTTGGTAGTTTTCAGTATTCTTTTTGCAGGGTGAAAAGAATGTATCTTCACTGTAAACAAGATAATTTAGTCATGGCAGCTCTGAAATGTAACATTAATCAACAACCATGCCACATCTGCCAAGAAAATAATACTTCTCTGCTTTAATTGATATGATGATCCCCATTCCTCTTCCTTTCATAGCTTCTTGTCACAGGAATTTACACCTACAGTATCTAATATGCTGTAAATGGCAGTCTGCATTTTCTTTGTAAGAGAATCTCGTAGTTATCTTTTAGTAGAGGGCTGTAACAGATTTTTTTTAATGTGCAGTGAAATGCAGGACTTCTCCCGAACATACAATAAACTCCTGGATTTATATTTTCATATATATCTTGTAGTCTAACATGAGACCAGACTATATACACAAACAAATGTTGTGGTCATTTGTATGATTGTCTTCACTCGCTGACAGCAATGTGAGAATTTTCCTATTTTTTTCTCCAAGAGGCAGGCATCAGGAATTTTGAAACTTGCAGTTGTCATTTCGTCTTTCATGAACAAATAGCTGATGAAAGCTGTAGTTTTTCTTTCACCTTGTGGTTTTGGTCTAACATTTTAGTAGTGGTTACTATGGAAGAGTTAGCCATGTTCATTGGGTCCTAACAAACAGCAACAGCTGAAAGACAAATATAGCTTTCTGTTTTCAGTATAAAAGAATGGGATGCAAGCCAGTTAGCTGCAGACACAGAATATAACTAGTCACACAAACAAGTAATTGTGCATCTCACAACTGCATTTGAAAATGTAGGTTTTGGTGAATGCAGCAAGGTATGTACATTTGTAAGGGAACATTTGTTGTTTCACATTTGAAAATACTTTTTGAAATAAACATAAATATGTTTTTAAAAAAACAACCCAGCATCACTGTCAAAGGCATTTTTAACAGGCTGTCAGGGTCTGCTCAATTTCTGCATCCCAAATTCGTCATATAAAATTATTGCATAATAGATATACATATACACATGAAAATGTGTTGTGAGATTATAACCAGTGTATTTGTATATACATGTGTGCACACACAAAATATTTAGACCAAAAATTAATGCATTTATATCTGTTAATGAAAGGTGTCTTTGAGGATCTGGGCCTAGATCATTAGAAATAACTTTCCAAAGCCATAGGATATACCTGTGTAATACCAATTTGAGAGTCTTGTGATTATCACTCAACACAACAATCTGAAGTTTTAGTTTTCTAATACTGTTGAATTCCAGATAGGATAATTTTGGACTTGAGTAGGGCTTTTCACATTGAATGTTCATTCTTTGAAATGGGGAAATTTGAAGCCCTGTTGATTCATATAAGCATTGCAACTTGTTATGCTGCAAAATTCAAGAGAGCTACTTCTTAGTGAAATCCCCCTCTTTAGGAAAATCTATCTCCTTAGGAAAGGAAAATTTGGATACTAGGTTTAAAATAATCTTGCTCACATAACACATTCAAAACACCTGGTGATTGGGTTTTGCTCTAGTTTGTCAGTAGCCGCATAGGCATTAGAATATATAGTGGATATTCTTGACGGAAGAGTCACACATTCAGGCCTTCAAATGTATACTAAGGCATGTTTTAAATAATTGCACTGAGTGTTTTTGCACTGATAAATGACTCTGAACTATAAAGGATTCAATACACTCTTCAAATTATCCAAGCATTCAAACATTCAACTACAGGTCCTTACTACTTTCTGATTCTGACACGTTCCATCATTTCTAATTATCTAATAAATTCTGGATGTGCTATGATGATATACACCAAAGGGTATAGCTCAGGCTTTGGTCTGTAGTAATTTTTGTTCTCAGAAGGGGCTCATGGTACAATGAAGTTTGAGAACCCCTGAAACAATGTATTCCCAATTATTTTTACTATATTTTCATATATTGTATTGGGGTGGTAATTGTAAAGGTGTATCTGATTTTAGGAAAGGGTTAATCTTGTGTTTTTAAAATTTGTATCTTTTTGGAGTTGTGTTGATTTAAAATTTGTATTTGTTTGTTTGTTATGCTCAGTGGTCTACGGCTAAGATGCTATATTAATAAACTTCTAATTTCGTGACTTCAGTGGAAGGTGTGGTTGCTTGGTACCTCTGAAAATCAGACCACTGGCTTAAGTGCCTAAATAAGGATTTAAGTATCGGGGGGTAGCCATGTTAGTCTGCATCTGTAAAAAGCAACAAAGAGTCCTGTGGCACCTTATAGACTAACAGATGTATTGGAGCATAAGCTTTCGTGGGTGAATACCCACTTCGTCAGAGGCATGTAATGGAAATTTGCAGAGGCAGGTATAAATATGCAGGCAAGAATCAGTCTAGAGATAACGAGGTTAGTTCAGTGAGGGAGGATGAGGCCCTCTTCTAGCAATAGATGTGTATATGTACGCCATCATGTGCCAGCAATGCCCCTCTGCTATGTACATCAGCCAAACTGGACAGTCACTACGGAAAAGGATAAATGGATACAAGTCAGATATCAGGAATGGCAATATACAAAAACCTGTAGGAGAACACTTCAACCTCCTTGGACACACAATAGCAGATTTAAAGGTAGCCATCCTGCAGCAAAAAAACTTCAGGACCAGACTTCAAAGAGAAACTGCTGAGCTTCAGTTCATTTGCAAATTTGACACCATTAGCTCAGAGTTAAACAAAGACTGTGAATGGCTAGCCAAGTACAAAAGCAGTTTCTCTTCCCTTGGTGTTCACACCTCAACTGCTAGAAGAGGGCCTCATCCTCTCTGATTGAACTAACCTCCTTATCTCTACACTGATTCTTGCCTGCATATTTATACCCGCCTCTGTAAATTTCCAACACACTCGACAGACGAAGAGGGTATTCACCCACGAAAGCTCATGCTCCAATACATCTGTTAGTCTCTAAGATGCCACAGGACTCTGTTGCTAAATGAGGATTTGTGTCCTACATTTTGTTTGAAAATGTTAGCCTACTAGTAAATATCCCCCTGCTTTTTCAGTGGGATATGATATTCCTCAATTTCTCTCTCAAAATGTGCGTAGTGTTGTTTTGTGCTATTAAATGGCTGCTGCCTTCCACCTCAGAGATGGCTTCATTTTAGCAGGGGAGGAAAGGTTCCCCTGTGGATAGTTTGTAGAACTCTTTGAATGAAAGGTGCTATATAAATGTCACTCATTCTTTTTATTACTTTGCTACCACAGAGACACGTTTTGGACACATTTATCATCTTCTATGGTCTTTAAGGAAGGAAGGGACTGATGCTCATCTGTTCACATATCTCCGGTGTTTCAAGTAAAAATACCTATCTATAACAGATGAATCAGTGTCAGTGTAAGAAAAATCCTTTAGCAGGTCTTGAGCCAGGCGGTATTGGTACATGTTTCGTATTTCAATCCACTGTGCTAACCCTAGACCACTACTCCACACTGAAGGAAACCTGACTCTAGGTCATTAAACACTCTGGTTTTCTCAGTGAATCATAGCTACAGATATACTTGTGTTAAATATTTCTGTGGTGATCTAGCTAGAACAACATGTTCAGTACCCTCCATTGTTTTTCATATTCCAATCTGTCATGCTGTTCTCTAGTTGTTCATTTAGCACTAGTCTAACATGTGGAGGCACCCTGATTAAACATATGATTTGATATATTTTTTATTGACTTGATCTCTCTATTTTACTGTTTATCAGTGTTTATTAGTGTTTCTGCACTGATGTTGGGTCATTTTTAAAGGGGTCAAAATAGGATTTAAAATGACTAGGAGCATTGTTAAAGAATGGTTAATGGATGGGATTTTAAAACGTACCTAATGATTTAGGGGCACAAGTTTCATTTGACGTTCTGTGAGACTTGTGTTCTTAAATCACTTAGGTGGGATTTCCAGAAGTGCCTGATATCTTGCTTGCTTGCTCATGCTTTTGTTTTCTTTTGCCCCATATATTTCACTTGTGAGTATACTGTCCTAGATTGTTCCCTGTCCTTTCTCATGGCTGATCCATGACAGTGGGCTAAAGGGAGAGACAAACACTGTGGTGGGGGTGGCGGATTTTTGATGCTACATTCCCTCCCCAATCTGTGGCTAAATAAGGCCCCAGGGAAAGGGATTCCTCTACTATGTGAAGCTTAGAGCCATCCTACAGACACAGCAGTTACTTGGTGGCCTCCAAGACACCTGGCAGTGAGGTTCCTGGTAGACCCATGCTGCTGTCACTGTGATCCACTTGCAGTCACAGTGGGGGCATATTGGAGAGTAATACATCTCTGAGTTGTATTCCTTCACTTGTTTTATTTGGGTACAGAACAGAGTCCAGTGCTGTGAAGTGCAGCAACTCTTTCCCTCTATCTCTCTTATGTACCCCACCTTCAAAATGTGCAGCTCTGGCATCTGTGGGGGTTCCCTTGTCCCCTTCCATGTGGAAGAGAGTAGTTCCATGCTCCTGTGCGCAGATCTGTATAGACTGATCTGTATGGATTGATCTGAACCTAGTGCTAAGAAGTGATTTCAACTACCTGACATATCACTGGTGGTTATTTAAATACTCAAAGGCCTCCAAACTTTCCAGGTTACCTAAAGCTTGCCAAAATGCAAGATTTTGTCACTTTAGTTTTTCAGCACGTATAATGTTGCTTCTTGGGTTGTGTTTTCAGGTTACTTTCTCTGTTACTGTATTCACTGATATTTTGTTAATCTTTTCTTATTGGAATACCACCAAAAATCCACTAATTATTATTTATTATATACATTCCAATAGCACCTAGAGATCTCAACTAAGATCAGTGTTTGTCTCAAGAAACTATTTTGTTCTGTATGGTGACCAGGTGTCCAGTTTTCGACTGGAACACCCGGTTGAAAAGGGACCCTGGTGGCTCCAGTCAGCACCACTCACTGGGCCATTAAAGAGCCACTCGGCAGTGCTGTAGTGCTAAGGTAGGCTGGTCCCTACCTATCCTGGCTGGCACCGTGCTGCACTCCAGAAGTGGCCAGCAGGTCCAGCTCCTAAGTGTGGGGGCCCATGGGGCTCCACATGCTGCCCTTGCCCCAAGCACTGGCTCCACACTCCCATTGGCCAGTTCCTGGCCAGTGGGAGCTGGAGGGGCAGTGCCAATGGCGGGCAAGAGCAGTGCAGAGTCTCCTGCCCCCCAACCTACTACCGTCGGACCTACTGGCTCCTTTTGGGCGCGCGCAACACCTTAGCCCTGCTGCACCACCAACCGGGAGCCGCCCACGGTAAGCCCGTGCCCTGCCCCAGCCCTTAGACCCACCCCAACCTGAAGCCCCCTCCTGCATCCCAAAACCCTCATCCGTGTCCCAAGCCCAAAGTCTGCCCCCCAGCCTAGAGCCCTCACACCTCTCCACACTCAACCCCTTTCCCCAGCCTGGAGCCCCCTCCTGCACCTCCAGCCCAGAGCCCTCACCCCCCCACACCCTAACCCCCTACCCCAGCCCAGAACCCCCCTGCCCCAGCCCAGAACCCCTTTTCACACCCCATTCCTGGCCCTGCCCCAGAGCCCTCACCCCAAGCCCCTGCCCCAGCCCAGTGAAAGAGGCGGGGGACAGCAAGCCATCAGGGAAGGGTAATGTAGTGAGCGGTGGGCAGGGCCTCATAGAAGGGCCAGGGTAGGGGGGTGGGGCCTCAGGGAAGGGGCAGAGCTAGGGTTTTGGTTTTGTGTCATTAGAAAGTTGACAACCCTATGGTTGTATCTTACACAATCCATGTTTACACAGTCTGTCATACACTCATAAAGGTGTAATACTAGATATACAATTTCTGCTGGTATTATAGGACATCATTAATGATAGTAAGCCAAAAATGTAACCTAGCTTGCCTTTTTTCCTTTGTTTTAGTTTCCACAAAACATGTAATTTTTAATTTGTGTGTTCCTTTTCATAACAAATGTTGTTTCTAAAATATAAAAATTAGTATCAATGCCAGCAGACCAGATATTAAAAATTGGGTTTCAAACACAATACAAAATAAAACACAGTAAAGAAAGTTCTCAAAGGATTAGTTTCTTTGCAATAGTTCTCAGTAGACTGTAGGTACATCTACACTACAGGATTATTCCGATTTTACATAAACCGGTTTTGTAAAACAGATTGTATAAAGTTGAGTGCATGCAGCCACACAAAGCACAATAATTCGGCGGTGTGCGTCCATGTAATGAGGCTAGCGTTGATTTCTGGAGTGTTGCACTGTGGGTAGCTATCCCGTAGCTGTCCCATAATTCCCGCAGTCTCCCCCGCCCATTGGAATTCTGG
>NC_133773.1:83468998-83585115 GCF_003597395.2 Chelonoidis abingdonii
GGTCCATGCTGGAGCTCTTTTTGGATTTGGGACTGCATCGCCACCCGTGCTGATCAGAGCTCCATGCTAGGCAAACAGGAAATGAAAATCAAAAGTTTGTGGGGCTTTTCCTGTCTACCTAGTGCATCCGAGTTCAGATTGCTTTCCAGAGCGGTCACAATGGTGCACTGTGGGATACCGCCTGGAGGCCAATACCGTCGATTTGCGGCCACACTAACTCTAATCCGACATGGCAATACCAATTTCAGCACTACTTCTGTCATCGGGGAGGAGTGCAGAAACTGGTTTAAAGAGCCCGTTATATCGATATAAAAGGCCTCGTTATGTGGATGGGTGCAGGGTTAAATCGGTTTAACGCTAGTAAATTCGGTTTAAATGCGTAGTGTAGACCAGGCCTGTATTGTGTAGTAGCTTCGTCTGTATTGTGCAATAGCTTTATTTGCATCCAGATAGTTTGCATAAACCACCTACAGGCCATTGACATGTTAGAATAATTCCTGATAATTTGATATCCGAGGAGCATAAAAGCATTAATCATTCCATCCACGGGTGCATATTCTGTGGATAATCTATTACATTCATACTGTAGAGCTGGTAGGAAAAGGAATTTTTTGCCCCCACAGAAAATATTGACTTTTCAATGACAAATTTCATCCAAAAACTGACAACCAAAAAATTTGATTTAAAAATGCCACCACAGGGTCTCACAAGAGTTGTTGTTTGGGTGCCTCATGACTCATTCTGTTCTAGGGGTGGGTTCCACTTCCTGGCCATACTGGGTTTTCTGTTACCTGAAAACTGATAGTGCACTGCATTTGTTTTTTTTGACAGCAATTAAAATTTTCCACAGAAAGCAAACACTTTTCACCAAAAAATCATTTTGTAAAAAACATAGTTTTCTGTCAAAAAATAGTTCTAACAGAAAATTCTTGACTAACCCTATCATGTCGGGCTTTTATAGACTCCAGCTGCTACTGTTGCATTCGCTGAAGATTTAAAATGCTCCCAAGTGAGTGCATGAACCTTTCTTATAAAGGAAAACTATTACCTAAAACAGTAAACTTCATCTCTGTCTTATCATTGCCAGGTACTCATTGCAATTATATATAACTATCTGGTAATTAATCATTAGTAGAAGCAGAAATTTGATATGTAGTTTCATTAAATTGTTCTTCAGGCATTTGTTAAAATAATGTGTGTTACATCTTCTTTGCTGGAGGGAAGACGGAGTAGGATTACCTCTGTGTGTGTTTGTTTTTGTCGGTGTGAGCAACTTGCCTGTCTCCTGGAAAACTGTGCACTCAAAGTTCTCAAGTTATTTTCACTGGCAGCAAGAGACACACATGGTTGAGGTCTAGCTATAGATATCCTGGAACAAATAGTCCTATTGTTCATCTGAGTGTTTGTACTGAAGATAAACCTAACACCACATTCCTGGTTGTCAGTTAACAGTTTTTTCTGCTGTACTATTTGTGATGTAATGCCAGTCTGTTCAAAGGGAAACCTTCATGTATTAAAATCCTAATTAGATATATCCTATCTGTGTAATGGCTGTTGCTAATGAGCCCCCCACTACAGTTCTTCTGTGCATAAAGGCCATTCATTTAATATAACCAATGACTACTTTCTGGTGAGATCTGTACATTCTTCTGGTTTTTGATATTATCTGATTCATATTTGCTACCATGTGCAAATTACACTTTACTCTTTATATGACTCTTGGAGGTGTAGGTGTTGTTATATATAATGCCAGAAGGCACAGTTCTGTAAATTGCTTCACATATGGAGCGTGCAGAGCTGCTAAAGATTTGGGCTTGAATGCAAGCAACAACCAGGATTAGACCAACAATTACAGCTTTATGATGTTAGTGCTCTTCACTGATTTCATTATTTCCTCCAGTGCTCACTAAACCTGGAAAGGTTCTGCATGAATGTGTATAGTGTTCTTTTGGAGTTTTGAGGACGACATATAGCTTATGTATATGCCAGTGCAGAACACTTTCTTTGCTTTGAACACCATTTGACATGTATAATAAGCCACCTTTAGAGACACTCAGTGCCTAAACTGAGAGAACAAGTTTCCCCCTGGAATGGACTTTCACTCTATTCTCAGTGGCTTTATCGAGAAAGATATTGACTGGCTAGTAGATGTGATTCAAAAGACTGAACCACAGTAATAATAATTGTTCCAGGGTATTTATAACCAGGATGTAGAAAAGTACTTTTTTGGCTAATACCAAACAAACCCAATTACTCTCTTTGCATCCCAACAGCTAACCTGTTTAAGATTGCTGTAGTGCTTTATAAGAAATCTACGTCTTCTAAATATCCATTTACAAATTGGCTGCTGCCTGCTCATTGCCTGCTGGTGAGGCTTTCTGCTCAGCTACTGTTCAGCTCTGATTTCTAGATCTCAGTATTGGACTGTCAGCCTCCGTAAAATGACCTTTTTTGGTGGATTCAGCTCTTGATCTAATTTATGCTTATTTCTTATCTAAAACACTTTTTTAGATTTGTAAAAGCTATTTCCCACACTGCGGTCTTGATCTATTGATATTCTACAATTACTTAAGGGATTAGTTATGATAACGTGGCTTTTATTTGTAATATTTAAACAGATGTCAGTTGACTCCAGGAACTGATACTGTAGTATGCAGTAGGAGCAATTAAACGAGGAATCGATATAATGAACAAATGTGCATTGTTTAGCTACTTCTGTTTTCTGTTTCAGTTTTCTTCAGGCTAATACAGAAACTTGAATACAAATTCAGTTCTATGGGTGAAATCCTGGATCCGCTGAAGTCAATGGGAGTTTGACATTTGACTTCAGCGGATCCAGGATTTCACCCTTCGTATCTATAACTACTGTCAGGGAATATTTTTAGCAGTTATCTAAGGTCCTATTACAGCTACTTACCGAATAGTTAGCTGATAGTTCTCATCTATTTCACATTAGGTAAGTGCAGTGCTTTTCTGAATGTACAGGAAGCACCTTATGTTCCTATCACACTTTGTACATGGGCATTTAAAGGCAAGTAATAAATACCAAACATTACAAAATGGCATGACAACATGCCTTGCTTCAGTTATTGGCAACAGTGTCTTAATAAACTGTTGAGCACATGTTCATATGCTGTCCCTGTGGCTCAGGTCAAAATATACCATTACTTGAAATTTCAACCCACGTCCTTTTGTTTTTACATAGCTTGTGCTTTCCACACAGATGATCACAACAAACTCATAAAACTATTATATATAGTTTCACCATATGCTGAGACTTATTGGGTACTTTGTGGTTATATATTTGAAAACAGAGAATGGAGCGTTTTATTTTAGACTCAAAGTGTGAAATTTACCCTTGCATAGAGAGTCAGCATGCTTAAGTTCCACTTAAGCACAAACTGATCTATATTCCTTGTGCAGATGTTCTGCAAAGGGGTCTGCAAGATGCGGGTTTATCATTTCTGTGGAGTCTTTTCTTGGAAGAAGTTTTGGAAACTATTCCAAAGAGGTTGTCAGAACACATAATTGGCAATACTGGCAGAGAGATTACATGTCCTCCCTGGATGAGCTGTCCACCTCTCAAACTGGCTTCTTTATCTCAAGGTTGAAGTATGATGTTCGGGCCATAGCTGCTCTGTGGACAGAAGATTATTTTAGGTTGCCAGGCCTATTCTCAGAAGCTGGGAATGGGCCACTTAATGATTACTTGTTCTGTTCATTCCCTCTGGGGCACATGGCATTGGCCACTGTCGGAAGACGGAATAGTGGGCTAGATGTACCTTTAGTCTGACCCAGTATGGCCGTTCTTAAGTGTCAGAAGACACAGATGTCCCTTGCCTGGCTGCTAAAATTTGCAGCTTTCCTCTGACAGCTTGTACATGCATTTTCAATATTAAAATCTGCAGCATATTGAAAATTAGGGCACCGTGTAAAATAAACAGCACAAGAGTTACTGTAGTAGTGGTACCATACTGGATCACGGAGGGGGCAATGAGGACTATGGGCTGTCAGGACCTTGCTGCCTAATGCAGGTCTCCTGTGTCACAGGTCCTTCACAATGGATGATTATCAGGATTATGACTGCCTTCAGATGAACAGGATGCATGTAATCTACAATCAGATGATGTGATCCAAGGAGGAAGTTTCTCTGATATGCTTAGCGTGATAGCTATTTTAGACCATAAATTTAGAAATCAGTGAATGCAGAGGATACTTTGTGTACTTATATTATCCCCAGCTGTGTCATTTGCATATAGAGTAGTGGGCCAGAGGACAGACACAAAAATGTAGGTTTCAGAGTAGCAGCCATGTTAGTCTGTATCCGCAAAAAGAGGAGGAGTACTTGTGGCACCTTAGAGACTAACAGGTTTATGTAGCAATCCTACTGCATTTGTTGATTTAGGGTGGGATTTTCAAAACTGCCTATGGGTATGTCTGCACAGTGATAAGACCCACAGCACAACTGTGGCCAGCCCAGGCCAGCTGACTTGGGCTGGAGCCCAGGCTATGTGGGTCTCAGAGCCTGGGCTCCAGCCTGAGTATCTTATACTGTAATTTTATAGCCCTGCAGCCCAAGCCCTAAGAGTCCAGGTCAACTGACCCAGGCCACCCACATTGAGGCTTTTATTGCAGTGTAGACAGAACCTAGAAGATGACTTTGGATATTTGTATTTCTTACGCATTTTTGAAGCTCTCACCCTTAAACAATACCAGTTGAGGTTCTGGGCATTTTATAGAGATTAATGAATAGCAAAGGCCTTGTCTACACTAGAAAGAGTTACAGTTATATTGGCAAACCGTCCTAGTGGAGGCACAGCTTTTACTGGAAAAATAAGTTGTTTGCTGGTATAATTTATACCAGTTCCCAAAAGGAAAAAAGGCGATACTAGCAATAGGAATTTTTTGCCAGTATAACTGGATTTATACAACAGCCTTTGCTGCAATAGCTATAGTAGTTAGGGGTGTGACCATAGCTATGTATGTCAGTATGCAAGCAAAACTTGTAGGGGTATGGCTACACTTGCAGCTGTACAGCGCTGTGAATTAAACCCGCCTTCGTACAGCTGAGTAGGGAAAGGGCTGCAGTCTGTTCACACTGACAGCTGCCAGTGCACTGCATTGGAAGCGGTGCATTATGGGCAGATATCCCAGCATTCAAGTGGCTGCAGCGTGCTTTTCAAAAGGGGTGGGGTGGAGTGTGACAGGGAGGGTGGGGGCACAGAGTGGGTTTTTGGAGTGCTGAGAGTATGTCAGCATGCTGTCTTGTAAGTTCAGACCCCCCCCATCCCACCTGCTTCTCTCTCTCTCTCTCACTCACTCAAAGCAAACAGGAAAATGTTTGCTTTTTCTCTCTGAAATGGAGCTTTGAAAGGGCACTTTGGCATTCCTGCAGCCGATCACAATGAGAAGAGTGGCCACTTGATAAGGGGATTATCACAGCACAGTAAGTTAACTCTTCATTCACACTGACACCCCCGGGAGTTGTAGCCAAGGCACAGCAAACGTTATTCCTCTCAGGGAAGTGGAGTACCAGCAGCACTGTAGCCGCGGAGATACAGCGCTGTATGTGTCTTGCCAATATGGATGGGGAATGAGGTACAGTGCTATGGGAGGCTTTATTGTGCTGTAACTCAACAAGTGTAGCCAGGACCTAAAAGTGTAGACCAGGCCTAAGAGAATTAATGACCTACAACAAAGCCTGGGTGTTCTTCAGAAAACTTCTCATTGTACGAAGTGTGTGTGTCTCCAGAACAAAGACTGATGTGTGTGTTGGGGGACATCAGGAGCAAAAAGCTAGGTGTGTTAGTAGTCCTACTTACAATGTGTTGAGGTGGGAGCAAGTCATACCTCTTCAGTTCAAGGTGATTGCTATTCCCAGTGGAAGCGGTCAGGCCAGGTCTCCACTACAGATTTCTGGGGGCATAGCAATGTTGGTCAGTAGTGCGATTCCTGATGGATATCGTTATGCCTGCAGAAGTCTGTAGGATGGATGCAGTTATACTGGCTATCGTCAGACGCTACCAGTATGGTGCTCTGCTCTGTTCAATGTTGGTATCAGTCGACTGCATATGTGTGTTCCCTCTATGTGCTGACCCGGCTCTGCGCAGATAGCTGACACAGAAGACCCCTAGAGAATCCCCAATGACCACAGACTCCAATTAGGTACGAAGGCACCTGGGCCAGGTTTATTGTCAAACGAAGCACAGTAATAGTTTCCTATAGACTCTACAGGACATACTACAAATTTGTGCCCCCTGGCAATGGACACAGCTCAGTCGGTGGTGGGACTTTCCACTGCCCCCTAGGCTGGACAGAGACATCCACTAAGGGATGTATTTTTATACACAGGTACAAACAGGTTACGCATCGTTGAACGTACTGAGGTACAGCCCCTCTATTAGGGCGTTGCCTTTCTCTTGACACAGGTTGGTCTGAACAAACTATCCAGCCATCATATTGTTTATCCATCGTATTGTTCTTTCATATTGTCTATCCATCATACTGTTCTTTTATACTGTCTAGGCTAGGTCTACCTGTTCCTTGTTATCTGTGTAGGATATGTTCGTACCCTGCTGTTCTGATGCTGTCTTGGCCATGTTCATTTTTTTTAGTGACTTCTAGCAGCCCTCTTCTTGCCAACTTCTGTGAATGGGACCTGCCTCTAGCTCACAGACCAGCTTTGCTTAACAATGTCTTGACTATTACTCTAATTCAGGCCTCATACCGGGCCCTGATACCAAGGGTTTATGTCTCATGGACTCATCTTACTACACTGGCAAACTGTGCTTTTTACCTGAATAGCTTGTTTTGCTGGTAAGGGGTGGTTTTACTATAGTGGTACAAAGCCCAGCTTTGTCAGTATAGCTGTATCTACGCTATATGTGTATACACTAGGAGTGCTTTGCTGATAGTGTAGAATCTAATGGTATTCCCATAATGGTAAAAGTGTTCCTACTGTAGGCTTCGAGTTGGTCTACTTATTCCCACAACAGAAGAGTGCTTCTATTGACATACACTGTGTCTTTGCTAGGGGACTATGCTGGCATAGCTGTGCCAACATAGGTGCTATAGTGCAGTAGTTCTCAACCAGGGCCAGTATTAGACTCGCTGGAGCCCAGGGCAGAACTCTGAAGCCCCACTGCGTGGGCCCTGGCTTTTATATGCAGAAAACCTGTAATTGTGGCACAGATGGGCTATGGTGTTTTTATAGGATGTTGAGGGGGAGGCTTAAAAAAAAAAAAAGGTTGAGAACTTCTGCTATAGGTGTAGATAAAGCCGTAATGCATGGGGCAGGAGAGTTTAGTCTTTGCACTTAAGAGTGTGAAACCAACTTTATATATAATTTTGTCATCTTTAAGTAAAATTGCTGTGGTGTTTTTTCATTTTACAGGATTGGCACAGTGTTGGCTTATCTAAGTTAGTCAAAGGAATTAAATGTAGGATTTTTGGCCAATGTTCAAGGTTTAGACTGTTGTTTTTGTATCACCTTACACCAGCATGCTCCTCATAGGGACAGGTAGTTCTGGGAATGGTAGTACAGTCCCAGAAGATTGGTACAGAAATGTCATTCCTGAAAATTTCTTCTGGATGCAAATATTTTAGGAGATATTATTATGAGTAAAGGACATTAAAAGCTGCCAAATTCCTTAATGTAAATTATCTGAAGTACCAGTATGGAACAAGACTGAGAGCTCTACATAACTAACATCAGGGAAAAGCTATTTGAGTGAAATAATGCTGTTTTTGTCTTTTTAAAAATCTACCGTGTCAAAGTGTAGGATTATGTAAATTGACAACAAATACTATGTTTGGTGGCAGACAAACCTCTGTGATTGTGTCCCCAGATAAAGCTGGGTTGATGAGTTCATTTCAGTTCAAATACAAAGAAACTAAGGATAAAAATATGTGATGGTGTAAATCAAGAAATAACAGGAAGAAAAGCTGAAGTGTACTCCAAGCAGAATTTATTAGAAGTCTATTCAAGAAAAAACACAGATCCTTTGCTTATAAGAATTTAAAGTCAATTACCTGAAAGCCAGGTATGAAAAACTTGTATTTTTAAAAATCAGTTACAGAGTAGAAACAGTACTTTTTTAAATATCACAGGCAACAGATATTTGTCTTCCAGCATAAATGGCATCAAAGATAGGTATGAATCTCACAGCAAAGCTGCATGCAGATCTAAATTAAAATTGAAAGCTTTTGAAATATAAAGCTTTTGCCATGAAATCTGCAGTAATAAAGGTATGCTGCACAAAGATGTTTCTTTACCTTTGTCTTAATGACATTATTCTGTAATAAAGTCATATGTACATTTAGATTTGGCTAGTAAAACCATTAATAAAATTTTGCATAAAATGCTATTTTACAGAATTGCACTATCCAGGTGTGCTTATGGTAAGAGGGGCAAGTAAAGATGTTCTGTATTATGAAAATGGCAAAGATCAAATGAAGAACTTTGATTTTTTTTTTTTTAAATCAACACCAAAATGGTTCTGTACAAAAAAGTACAAAATGCTGGAGACTACTTACATAGTGATAAGATCAACCCTTTATCACCAGAAAAATGCAATAGAAGCCTTTACCATCTATAAGGTGCTGAAGAAACCAAATTTAAATTGTTTTGTATAAAGCCACAATTATCATCCTGTCTTGTAATTTCATATATTATTTTTGCTTACCTTCGCATAAGGAAAAAGAATGGTGTGTTCAGATATTTGTTTCATTCAGAAAAAAATACTAAAATGTATCAGTTTTAATAGCTGTGACTTGGTTTTTGTGTGTACTATATTCCTAAACAAGAAATCAGATTTTGTTAACATATACATATATATCTAGTGAAATAAAATCAGTACATCTGTGCATATTTTTTCAGGTGGCTATGTTAGAATACAATGTTGCACTAACACTGTTTATTGTTTTGTAAGCTTCATCTGATAAATAAAAACACTAACCTCTCAAATTTCATGTTGCTGATTATTACAACAAATTTAGATATAGCCATGTAATGTTAGACATCAGTAGATCGCTATTGTTGTCTATCTTGATAGCTCATTGTCTCATCATTATCCACAAACTCTCTAGATTTCATGCCTCTTGCACTTCTTTAGTTTTAACAGAAAGCACTATAGCTTATTTGGAAAAAATAAGATTTAACCAATACAATCACACCCATCCAACACACTTGCAGTTTCTCCATTTTAACTACTCTTGCTTGACATTTTACAATTGCTGTGCATATGTTACAACATATAAGTGCAGGCAAAAAAAAAATCTATATAATAATTGTCATATATCGTAAACCAGGAGAATAGGCAAACTTGTGATACAGCAGAGTGAAAGCAACATAAGTTGCCAACCTAAAAAGAATGTGGACACAACTTTTTATTTTTTTAAAAAGTAAACAACTTTCTCTTTGTACCAGGTGGAAGCTAAGAATCAAATTTTTGCATAGCATTTAATGCTAGTATCACAAATGTCCCAAACAATGCAGATTTTCTCATGGTTAGGCACCTGTGTACCTTCCATCAAGGTTTTCCTATTCCTTTGTTGCTAATGGGGGCCGGGAGGGGGGGGGGACGGGATGACTTAAGTAGGAAAAAGTACTTAAATGTTGAAACGATTCCTCTTGTTTCATAAAAGCTTAGTTATTCATACACTGTAGTCGTTGCTGTAATACTGCTGGAACGGTTTGGCAGATGAGGATGGGGATGATGATGAACTAGATGACCTTTATTTGAGACTGCAAAGCAAGAAAACAGAAGGCCTGTTGTAGCATGTTTTCTAGCAGCTTTATGCAGATATGTTGCAGAGATGCATAAATAAGTAGGGGAAAAAATTCACAGCTTCTTGACATAGTTTCCAGGGAAAGTACCAAAGAATTTGGTTCTTCTTGAGGTTCCTGAAAGTAAAAGTAATAAATGAAAGATGACAGTAACAGTAAGAAATAACTATGCATGTGTGGCCTTTAAATTTTGTTTTCAGTTTATGAAATTTCATTAGCACTACAAATATTAGGACAGGAAAGACTTTTTATGCTTGTAGAAAGCCAAACTGACCCTGTGCATTGCATAGCTTGATGAATTACATTTCCCAGTCGCAAACTGTTATCAGCTTAAAATATGATGAAGGGAAAAGCAACTACAAGAGGCATAGTTATGTTATTTTATTTCAATTATGTGTATCCAGATTATAATTTGTAATAATTTTAACATATTAAAATATTGACTTAGTAACTTTGAGAGTTATTTAACAATGTTAATTGTAATGAAATAATCTGGCATAAGGGTGGATGTCATCAGCAGTTCTGTAGGATTTCCAAAATAATTTAGGATTAGCAGGACAAGTATAAAATATTTCTATAGTTTATGTAAAATGTTTGGAGTGATCAAGTCAGCTTTCTTTGGTCCCATTTCTGAAACCCTTATTCACAGAAAGTAATACTTGCTTACATGAGTAGTCCCATTGAAATCTATGGGATAATTATGTGAATAAATTCCACTCAGTCTAGGTGAAGGTTGCATGGTAGTGCTCTTTATTAAATAAGTGGGATGCTACCTATTGGCTTTGGATCAGGCTAGTCCCCAAAGACTTCAACATAATCAGGGTTATTCTAAGTGGCAAATTGATTGTAATTTGGCACTCATAATGCATCAAATTATACAATTATCTAAATATAAAGAAAACGATGAGGGGAGCAAATATTTCTGAAATTAAAAAAAACCAAACCAACCAAAATAAAACATACCCACAAACCATCCATCATCACACTTTTCCATCACATCAATGATATCTCCCTCTCTGAGCTCCAGTTCATCTTCGTTCCTAGGAGTATAGTTATATAGAGCCTGAAACCTTAAACAGGACAAATAGTGTGTTTTAAAAAAATAAGTTCTTTTCACCTTTACTTAGCTCCAGGAGCTTGTCAAACATTTAACTAACTTTCAAGGTAACATACTCCACTAAAAACTACAACACTGCATATTGGAAAACAGCAATGCAGGAAACCTTTGCCTGCATAAGTAAAGTACTTATGGGACTAGGTCCAGAATGGAATTCATAGCATAGTTTATATAAAAGACAACGCATGTGAGATTACTAAATTGTTTACAGTGAGATTCATACAGCTATGCAATCTAACTGAAAATGCTAATGCACAACTCCTCTCAACTCTATTCTGAGAAGGCATGAAGCTTTTGAGAAAGAGTTAGGCGGGAAAAGAAAGGTGGGGGTGGAGTAGCCATGGCCTAAAGGAGAGAGGGAAAGAGTAAAATGATGTGGGGGGGGGGGAGAGGAAATTAAGATGCTGGTCCCAATATCTTAGGAGATAAACTAACTTCTCCCACTTCCTCCTATGGTGTATGTCCCTTTTGGACCTCCTGGATTCTGGGTCTGGCTAGCCATGTACTTGGCCCTCACTGTAAATTAGAGCAGCCTCAGAGGCTGAACAGATAAAATAAAAATAGATGGAAATGGAGAAAGTGGGAGAGAAAAGGAAGGGAAAAA
This sequence comes from Chelonoidis abingdonii, assembly GCF_003597395.2. NCBI lineage: Eukaryota > Metazoa > Chordata > Testudines > Testudinidae > Chelonoidis > Chelonoidis abingdonii. Next base: position 83,480,507 of record NC_133773.1, read on the forward strand.
ATGAAAAAAGTACTGTATATCCCTGGCAGAAAAAGAGACGCTAAAGGGAAGGCACATACTAGGAATGGGTGGAACATTAGACATTTCACCTGGTTCATTTATTGTTTTACATTTATGAGTGACCTTAGTTGTCATGAATGTGATAGCTTGAATCAGGCTGTACGTAAGGCAAACTGTGCTAACTTTCACAAACAGGTTTTTCATTCTACTGCATTTCTACCTTACAGTACGCTCTACTTTTTCAATCCTGGCCTTTCAGTTACATGATGATGTGTGTGATGGATAAATGGCAAGAGAAATGAGACCACCAAACTCATTTTCTTTCAGTTCCTGTGTTAGAGGTGAAAGAATAGTGTATTAAGTTATTAGGGCTAGATGGTACTTATACAATAGTCCTGCATAAGGAGTCACATGTAATTGCAGCAGCCGAAGAGCATCCCAGGGATAGAATTCCTTCCTTTCTTCTCTACACTCTTCTTTCTCCAGGAAGGGGAACAGTCTCCTATTGGTCCACCCCAATAGCAGATTACAACAATTCTTACTGTGCCAGTTGGCGTACTGTGGGGATGTAGTCAAGATCCCCCCACATTCCACTATGCTTCTTTGCCCATTCCATGTCCATCTATGCAGGGCTGAGCATACAGCTTACCCCTCTGGCATACAGTAGAAACACAGGGATGCTACACAGCAGTATGTGTGTAGGTTTTTATGTTCCCTTATCCTGAGCTATAATCTGGCTCTTTGGATGATATGAGTTCCTAAAACTTCCTCCAACCTAACAAAATTCCCGAATTGGGTGATTAATTCTTCTGGTGGTGGGGTCAGTGCTGAAAATTAACAGAATAATGCTCTGCCTGAACAGATTTAAATGGGAGTTAGGTGCCCTAACCCCTCTAGGTGTCTGTGCGCATCTTTAGGGTTGTAAAAATGTGGCCCTTTGGCACTTCAGGGCTTAAGTCTCATTTCATTGCAAGTCAGTGAGACTTAGGCTACCTGGCCCTGATCCAAAGCTCTTTTGAAGCCAACAGAATAACTCCTATTGACTCCAATTGGTTTTGGATTAGGACCAGAGTGCCCAAGTCACTTTTGAAAACTGAATTTAAGAGCCTAAGTCACTTAGATGCTTTTGAAATTTTTACTCTTTATCTAGTTTTATCACTTGCTCATGCCAAGTTCCCTGGTAAGATATGATGTTGCATTCTTGTTATCAACTTCATTCACTTCCTACATTTTGCTCACTTTCCTAATCCTGAAAGATCCCTTGACAAACAATAATTTACAGGAGATAATTCAGGGCCAGTGTAGCAGACAAGCTGAATTATTATTAAATCTTTATAACTGACATTCTGCTCAAGAAATCTGAAAATGAAGGAATCACAAAATGACCATGAACTGGTTTTTAAATTAATTTCCATCTTAACTGTAAAACATGGAGAAATGTAGCAGTTTTTGTGTGTAGCTACTCTATAGTACATTTGTCTTCATTTGTGAGATAATATCCCTTCATAATTCAGTTTTGCCATCACGGATTTCCTGGATGTCTTTCAACATTATTTGGCTAACTGTGTTATCCTATGATTCTACTAGCTAGTTTACTGATTCCTTGGAAAATATGCTGGCTATTGTTCCCCTTCTTTAAGTGCCAATGTTGTATCTCTGGTTAAGTAGATAAGAAATATACTTACGGTTCCCCCCCACTGTGTATGTTTTCATGAGCAAACACAGGGCGCTGTGGCTGTAATGAAATGATTGGAAATGTAATAAAGATTTAAAATTGTTACTAATTTAAGTATAATTTGGATACTGGCATGATACATACTCCGTTTTAAAAGATAAAGAAAAGAGCAAGCACTAGAACTTTTACAGGTTTAAAGACTAGATTATTTTGAAGGACATAGTGAAAATTAAAAAAAGAACAGCTTTTAATTTATCCAGTCTAAATCTTTTCATGCCGAAGGAAAAGGTCAGAGTTGAGCCCGATTACTTTTTCAAATATCACTAACAGTGCAGGAATGGAGATACCATGAAACTCAAATGCAAATAATGCCTGTTACACAATCTTTGCCTCAAGTGTGTTCTCAGACAAAACAGGAACCAAAAATCATTCTTAACAGTGAAGTATGAGCATCCATTCATTATGATTTTTCTAGACAAACAATATTCCTACATACTCTTTTAAAAGAATCAAACTAATTATGTCAACATGTAGTTTAGAAGGGAAAAGTTGGCAGATATTTCCAGTGCAATGACCTTTTAAGAGTTACCTTCCTTTTTAAATTAGCACCACCCCAATATGTAACAGATGGTTTTAATATTGGAAGTGAAAAAACCTTAACTTCCTAAAAAAAATCACACCATGTTATGAACAAATAGAAGCCATTTGTTTATATCTATCTATATCCACATTAGACTCAATCCAGAAAAGATGGAGGACATGCTGGTTGGAAAAGGAAAGCAATAATTAGGATTGTGATTATGCTGTCTATTAGTGGAGGCTGCCCTCCCCTCACCAAAGAGATTTGCAGTCTGGAAGTACTTTGGAAACCTTAACTGTTTTTTGATACCTAGGTACCAAAGATAACTCACTCCATATGTTCTCCTATGATTTAATTAAGAGTTAGTGGACTCTTTTTTTTTGATGTCATGGATGTTATCGTATTTGTCCATACTTTTGTCTTCTCTAGGTTTGACTATTCCAGTCCACTTTATTATAGGTTACTCTTGAAGCTCACTATGAAGCTTCAAATAGGGAAAAACAATGTCTTGTTTACTTGCAGTAACGAAGAAACACAGTATGATATCATTGCTTCTGTGCTCTGGAACTGCACTGGTTTCTCAACTGCTCTTGATGAAATTAAAGAGGTGGTCTCCTTTCTATAAATGGTTACATATTTAGTGACCTGCTTACCTGAAGTGACTACTCAAGGAGCCAACACAAATTTGTGCTTGTTAAAGATGGTCTTCTAATAAAGATGGAACAGAATGGTACACTGTAGTTTTAAGCATACCGTGAGATAGTCTCTAATAACAAGTGATTGCCAAATAAGAGAGTGACATCTTGTCCAGATTTCAGTGTATCTCAAAAAACTGGTAATTTTTAAATGTTTATTCTCATAGGGTTGCTGCCTCTCAACAGCTACATAAGCATCTGGGACACTAAGGAATAAAGCCATGGGAGACAGTGTCTTCCTGATGACTCTGTAGGTGGGTTGGTATCCTCCCTAGCAGAGTGGGCAAACTACATAGCACGAGTTCACTGCTGTCAGTTTCCATATGGGACTATATCTAATTATAATGGGCACAGAACCCCAGCAACCTCCTACACCACGGCCACCTCCTGGAACAGGCCAACGTGCCCCTGCGGGGGGCATGTGGCTCTGCATACTGCCCCTCTCTGCAGGCACTGCACCCGACAGCTCCCATTGGCCACAGTTCCCTGTTCCTGGCCAATGGGAGCTGCAAGGGCAGTGCATGGTGACCTCTTCTGGGAGCAGCATGGGGCCAGGACAGGCAGGGAGCCTGCCTTAGGCCTGGTCTACACTACGTGTTAAACCGATTTTAGCAGTGTTAAACCGATTTAACGCTGTGCCTGTCCACACTATGAGGCCCTTTATATTGATATAAAGGGCTCTTTAAATCGGTTTCTGTACTCCTCAACGAGAGGAGTAGCGCTAAAATCGGTATTACCATATCGGATTAAGGTTAGTGTGGCTGCAAATCGACGGTATTAGCCTCCGGGCAGTATCCCACAGTGCACCACTGTGACCGCTCTGGACAGCAATCTGAACTCGGATGCTGTGGCCAGGTAAACAGGAAAAGCCCCATGAAATTTAGATTTTCATTTCCTGTTTGCCCAGTGTGGAGCTCTGATCAGCACGGGTGGCGATGCAGTCCCAAATCCAAAAAGAGCTTCAGCATGGGCTGTACGGGAGATACTGGATCTGATCGCTGTATGGGGAGACAAATCTGTTCTATTAAAGCTCCATTACAGAAGACGAAATGTCAAAGTGTTTGAAAAAAAATCTCCAGGCTATGATACAGAGTCCACAGCACAGTGCTGCGTGACAAGCGTAACGGGAAGCCAGAGACTCAAATGGACGCTCATGGAGGGAGGGGGTACTGAGGAGTCCAGCTATCCCACAGTCCATAGCAGTCTCCGAAAAGTATTTGCATTCTTGGCTGAGCTCCCAATGCCTGTAGGTTCAAACCACAGTTGTCCTGGCGGTGGTTCAGGGAATAGCCTCCTCATTTAACTCCCCCCAACACACACGTGAAAGAAAAGGGAAAGGAATTGTTTCTTGACTTCTGTCAAGTCATCCTGTGTTACTGATGCTCTGGGTAGACTGATTGCTGCCAGCAGTGAGCGCAGTATTCGCTCCTCTCCCTCCCAAGGTGGCAGATGATGCAGTAGGTGTATCGGTCCTTATTCACCCGTGAGTGCTCCAATGCTTGAGATAACTGTGAATACCCTGCAGGCTGATGTGATGCCGGCCGGGGCGCCTTTAGGGTAAAAATAGAGATGATTCCTGTCATTCCCAGTGAGATGGGACGAAGGCTTGGTACCGGTCTTCATCATAGAACTGGCTCCTCGTCCCCACAGCCGCTATGTCCTGACGGACTATCATTAGCATCGGAGCTGTGCGTCCCCCTCATTTTACTTCAATAACAAGTCCTGTTTTCTTATATCTGCTCGTTCTAATACTTCATGAACACAAATGGGAGGGACACTGAAGCAACGGACTAGCCCGGAAGGTTGGGGGAGAGGGAAGCAACGGGGGGTCTTTGCAGGGCACCCCGTAATGGCATGTAGCTCATCATTCTGCGGGATCTGACACGGAGCAGCTGTCTCTCTGATACACTGGTTTTCTAGTACAACTGCCCCATATTCTAGCAGGACTGACTATTTTAGAAACCATAAAGGACGGGATGACTCAAGGAGTCATTCCCAGTTTGGTGTTTCGTTGCCCCCGGCGATCTCAGCCAGGGGCACCGTGAGCACCCGTCGATAGCAGCAGACAGACAGAGAACAGATAACCACATCTCATGCCAAATTTACCCCGGCAGCAGATGGTACAGAATGACTGTGTGTTTATCCATCTCTGCTATATGCAAAAGCAAAGGGAATGCTCTTTGTACGCTGGAGTATACGCCTCTGTCGCGCGCATCCAGTACACATACGGTGACTGTAAAAAAAAAAAAAAAGCTGAACACGCTCCGTGGTGCCGTGCCTTGGCTTCTGCCAGGGCAATCCAGGGAAAAGGCGGAAATGATTGTCAGCTGCTGCTTTCCCGGGGAGGAAGGAATGACTGACGACATTTACCCAGAACCACCCGCGACAATGATTTTTGCCCCATCAGCCACTGGGCTCTCAACCCAGAATTCTAAGGGGCAGGGGAGACTGCGGGAACTATGGGATAGCTATGGAATAGCTACTCGCAGTGCAACGCTCCGGAAATCGACGCTGCCTCGGACCATGGACGCACACCGCTGAATTAATGTGCTTAGTGTGGCCGTGTGCACTCGACTTTATACAATCTGTTTTACAGAACTGGTTTATGTAAAATCGGAATAATCCCATAGTGTAGATGTACCCCTTAGTGGCAGCCCCGCTGCACCACTGTACTTTTAGCAGCTGGAGAGCGTGATTGACTGGGAGAGTTTCCAGGATCGACCAGTGGATCGCTATTGACCGCTTGGTGACCACTGTTTTATACACTGACAACTCTCAATCTTAATTAATTACTAATAGTGTTGCCAGAGCTAAGCAAATCAAACTAAAGAGTTCAGAGACAGCCAGCCACACACCTTTTAAAAAAGATAAGAACAAAACTACTTCAGTGTTCTCCTCTCACAGAGTTTCTTCACAGCCATGTCTAATTTTTCCATCTGATTTAAAAAAAAACCACCACCAAAAACATGCATCACTAAGTAATTTTAAAGCAAGCTTTTAGGTTAGGTAAAATGATGGTCTATCCCTCTTTAAAGAGTCCCCTTAGCTAGTTTTCAAACTGGAACGGTCCTGTGATTTGACAATTGCATCTATAATAGGAACTGATCCACCACATGAATATACAAGATTTCAAACAAAATAGTTATTTAAAGGTGGTGGTTTTTTTCCTTTTCTTGAGGAGCCCTCTGTACCTTGGGTGGATAAATACAAATTCTTCCCTCTACAAACACTTTGATCCATTTCAAAGCCCCCACTCCTTGTCTACTATCCTTATAGTTGAAGAAGACTGGACAAAATTCTCTTTGCAGCCCAATTTGTCATGTGATTCTAGACAACTTTCTCCTTTGTTGCTAGGCACATGACTGCCTGAGTATTTTGCAGCACTCCCAGTGCAAAAATCATAACATAAAAAACAAATTGATATGTAGTGTTGTTAGCTGTCCGAGTGGAATACATACAGATTTATACTGAAGCTAACAAGTTAAGCCACATTTTGATTAAGGGTTACTAATTGCACATTATAATCATCACAGTTTTTCATTTAGCTAAAATTACACAATGTTAATGTTGCACCCAAGGTTATTTTTAAATTAGTGCACACAATTTATTGCAGAGAATATTAGAAACAGTCTCAATTTCATGTTTATAGAGTTTAGGGCTAGATTTTCAAAGGTATTTAGTTGCCTAAAGAGAGAGCAGCATCTAGTGGATTTGCAAAAGTCTATCTCCCATAAGAGTTAGACACTTAGGACTTTTGAAAATCCCACTAAGCACATAGCTGCATATTTAGTTGCCTAAATATCTTTGAAAATCTGTCCCTACATGTCCATCTATCCTTCCTGATATAAATTCCGTTTGTTTATGTGATATGCATAAAACATTCTTAAAGTATCTTTGTTTTTATGTCATCTAATGGTGAGAAATTCAAATGATAAAACAAAACATATTATCTGACTGTAGTAAACAATCATCAAAATCTGACTGATCAAGCAGAAATGGGAACAGGTATTGGGACTGGATTCAATACGTGATCCTGACCTATGCTCTATCTGCCCTTCCGCATACCCTTGAATGTGATTTGAATACCAGTGGCAGGCTCCATGTACTTCTCTTTTAAACTCCTATTGATGGGTTGTTGTTAATTTGTTTTGGGTTTTTTTTTTTTTTTTTTGCAAACAATAAAGGGTAACATTCTTAAAAACAATATTATAAATGACTGAATACCTTGAACATATGCCAAATGAGGAAGAAATGAGTCAAGCAATGTATAATACTACTGTCATCTTCTCCATGTAATTCCAACACGTCTCTGTTAAATATAGTATCTCTGCTTAAGTCAGACAATGTTGACATGACAGCGTGTAAAATGCATTGGTACTCAAGGCAAGAGATAATTTTACATTCCAGACAATTAGAAATAATAGTATTTAGCAAATACATAATACGTTACATATTCACAGAACTGTAGAAACAAATAATAAAGCATCACAATGCCCTTGCAAGGTAAACAGGGACTTTGATCTCCATTGTTTAGATGCAGAAACACACAGAAAGGCTAGGCAGAGACTAGTCTATGTCAGGTCAGGAGCAGAGCTGGGATGACAACCCAGGAAACCTAGACACTCAGGGCTTGGCTACACTTGTGAATTGGAGCTCATTAAAGCAGCCCTGGGTGCCCTAAGTCACAACCCGTCCATATGTCTACACTGCAGTTAAAAACCTGTGGCTGGCCTATGTCAGCTGACTTGGGCTCACAGGGCCTGGGCTAAGGGCCACTGTTTCATTGCAGCGTAGACTTCTGGGCTCATGGTGGAGCCTGGACTCTAGGGCCTGGAAGGTGGGAGGGTCCCAGAGCTTGGGCTCCAGTCCCAGTCTAGAAGTCTACACTGCAATCAAACAATCCAACAGCCTGAGCCCTGCAAACCTGAGTCAGCTGGCATGAGCCAGCTGCAGATTTTTAATTGCAGTGCAGACATACCCTCAGGCAAGAGAGTGATTGGGGTCGCAGAGGGACTTATGCCTTGGCTACACTTGCATGTTATACCACAATAAAGCCTCTCAGAGCACTCTACCTTACTCCCCATCCACACTGGCAAGACATGAAGAGCGCTCTGACTCCCTGGCTGGAGCACTCCTGGTAGTCCACCTCCCCAAGAGGATTAACAGCTGTTGCATATTGGGTGAGATGCTTCAGTGCCAGTGTAAACGCTCTAGTTGACCTCCAGAAACGTCCCATAATCCCCTTAACTGAAGTGGCCTCTCTTGTCTTTGAACTCGGGATGCGGAAGTGCCCTTTCAAAGCTCCGTTTCGGAGTGCTGGCTGCTTATCTGGTCTGAGAAAAAAACAAACAGCTAATGTTTGCTTTGAGTGAGTGAGCGAGAGGCAGGGGGGTCTGAACTTCCAAGACAGCATGTTGACACACACTCAGCACCCCAAAAACCCACCCTCTCCCCTCCCCTACACTCCCTGTCATACTCCACCCATTTGAAAAGCACGTTGCAGCCACTTGAATGCTGGGATAGCTGCCCATAAATGCACTGCTCCCAATGCAGCTGCAAGTGCTGCAGATGTGGCCACAACAGTGCGCTTTCAGCTCTCAGTGTGGACAGACTGGAGTGCTTTTCCTAGTGAGCTCTTCGAAGGCTAGTTTAGCTTAAAGCGCTCTACAGCTGCAAATGTAGCTAAGCCCTCAGAGTTTCTAGATTCCAATCCCATGGCTCAGTTTACCAGACCATATTGCCTCCTGTGTAGGAGTAAAAGATTTAGGACTTTAATTTCAACAGTGCACAATCACAACTGTCTGCATGAACATATACACAACTGCACATCTCATTTGCATGTATGGTTACTGCAACTGTGTCTGCATGTAAGGCATTTTGGCATGCTGATGGCTAATTGGGGCACATATGGTAACTGACATGCAAATTAGGTGTGCAATTGTGGGTGCCTAGTCTTGGAATTAAGCCCATAAAGAATACACAACACATCATACTGATCAGTATAGCATCCTTATACTGTTTTTTGCATCCTATCATGTGGAGTAACATAGGACCTAAACCTTCTCTCTACTTTAGTGGGAATGGAATCTATCCTCTAATTTGCCTCCTAACAAGCAATATCACTGCCCCCTACCACCTAATTTCTGGTTTGTCTTTTTGTGATGTCTCTGGTACATACCAGTTCAATGGGAAATAGGGTTGCAAACTGTCTAATTGCACAAACCCAAACACCCTTCCCCAAGGCCATGCCCCTGCCCCTTCTGAGGCCCTTCCCCCATCCTCACTCACTTTCACCAGGCTGGGGCAGGGGGTTGGAGTCTGAGAGGGGATGCGGGCTCTGGGAGGGAGTTTGGGTGCGGGAGGGAGCTGGAGCAGGGGGTTAGGGTGTGGGGGGGTTCGGCAGTGCTTACCTCCGGTACCTCGGGGGGAGGCATGTCTGGCAGCAGCTCCAAGGCTCATGGGCGGCCAGGCGGCTCTGCATTCTGCTGCTGCCTGCAGGCACCACCCCGTAGCTCCCATTGACCATGGTTCCCCGTTTCCGGCCTATGGGAGCTGCGGAGTCAGTACTTGGGGCAGGGGCAGCATGTAGAGACCCATTGGCCACCCCTCCTCTTAGGAGCTGCTGTCGGACATGTCACCGCTTCCAGGAGCGACGTGGAGCCAGGGCAAGTACGGGGAGCCTACCATAGCCCTGCTGCACTGGCAGACTTTTAGCAGCCTAAAATCTCCCAGATTGGCTTCAGTAGCCTCTGGGAGATCAAGCCCGATCCTGAGAGACTGCTGGCCAAACTGGGAGGGTTGGCAACCCTAATGGGAAACAAGGATCCAGCAAAACTAGAGAAACACGAATATCTTGTTGGGGGAGGAGAATACACCTCCCCTACACATAGCAGACAGAGGGAGGGAGACAAATGTAAAATCAAAGGGCAACTGCACAGCAAGAGATCTCTATGCAGGGCCAGCTCCAGGCACAAGCGAACAAACAGGTGCTTGGGACGTCCAATGGGAAGGGGTGGCACATCTGGGTCTTTGGCAGCAATTCATTGGCGGGTCCCTCAGTCTGTCTTGGAGTGAAGGACTCACCGCCAAATTGCCACTGAGGAATGAAGCGGTGCAATTGAGCTGCCGCTAAAATGCTGCCGATCGTGGCTTCCCCTCCCCTCACCCCTTCATTGCTTGGGGCAACAAAAAAGCCTGAGCCGGCCCTGTCTCTATGCTCCCTTGCAAATCCATTCTGCTATCAACAGTAAGAGGCAAAAGCAGTCTCAGATGCTTTTGAGACAAAGCCTACTGAATGTTAAGCTACACAAGTAAAGCATTTTGGTCCTAACCAAAAAACCCAGCATACTATACCACAAACTATATTTTCATTTAGAACCTTCTTGAATATTAGAGCACAAAATATAAGACCAATACATACACTCTGTAAATAATTTGCTCTTTAGGTTTAATACAATAGATGTATTATGTATAATGACTGTTATGAAGGGAAACGCTGAAGAGAATCACAGTTGCAAATAGCAGTGAAGGGGAAAACATGATATCAAGTCAGTGCAGGACACACATTGCTATGGCAACAAAATATTTTCAAAAGAATATGAATGCAAAAAATCAAGAAATATTGAACACATTACAAAAGCCATATTACATGCAATGAAGTCTAGATTTTTTTGGCTATAAAAAGGACATTTTAATAATCTGGAAATGCTTTGAAACAAGAGGAGCCATTTAGAAAATAGTTAGAAAAATAGACTAAATTGTGTAAAGAATTCTGTCATTTTTGATGTTTTGTGAACACTAGGCAATCCAGTGGCGATACAATACACAACAGAACTGTAACATAAGGTGCTGTCCACAAAGAATTTCATTATGATTTTATGCAAATCATTTTTGTAGTTTGACAGCAGCATTGCAGCACAGCAGGAATGAAACACAGCGTACTGATAGTATTCAAACATATGTTATCAAACAAAGAATGGGAGACTAGCTATTTAAACTCCTTATGCTAGGGGAGAATGCTGACATCACACACTGGGCATTCAGTACCATACCCTGTGTGAATAGCTGTGACCTCTGACAGGTGAGTTGCAGGATCTCTTAGTCATCACAGGGCTACGAGGAGGTTTACCCATAACAAATATCTCTCTTTTTAAATCAGCCTGGAAAAACCATAAAAATTGTATAAGTTCATAGCTTAAGTACAAAGCCCCAGAGGGGATTTTTGCTGCTTTGTTTGTGCATTCAAATTGGACATGCTAATTCTTTAATTAAAAAGGCCCATGTGTTAAAATGCAAAGAACAAGCTGATCTGTTAGTCTAGCACACCTGTGCTGTTGCTATTGTATCACCTGCAGCATTGTTTAGTTGCTCTGGCTGTTACACTGACATTTACAGCTACAACTTGCAAGATTATTCACCCATGACCCTTTTTGGGATATGATCTAGCACTGCAAATTTAAATATTGAAGTGACTATTAATAATATAGAATACTCAAAAGCACACAGCAGAAGGGTTCATAGCGAACAGGGAAATACTAGCAACTGATATTATAGCCCTTTGACATTAAACTGAAAGCACTGCTGACATCTGACTTGCTTTCTGAGTGCATGTTTAAGGCAGTGGAGGATGATAAATAAAAGGATATAAATTAGGCTGGTGCCTATGTAAATTAGCTTTCAAAGCTAATTGTTTCATGGAAATCAAAACTTGTAAGAAAGGGGATGTGAAGAAAATGAGAATTATTTGTGAGGAAATGGTGAAGTGTAATATCCTAATTGGAAGTCTGGTCCTTTGGATTTTGTGAAGAGTTGTCATTGAAATGTTTGTACATCTACTCAGAGTGAACAATGGGCTCCTTTTACAAATTGGAAGAGTGAATAACAAAGAAATGCAAAAGAAGCCTTAGAGGGGGCCCAAGAAGGCAGAAAAAACGCCTTAAGATTCCCTTTGTGGGTTTCTTCTGATTTCTTCCTTCAGAAAACAAGGTTTTCTCCACCATGGAAGAGTCTCGGGTTTGTTTTCCAAGCCTTATGGATATCCAAGGATCTGCTGGAAATCTCGCACCAGGCCCGGCTCCCTTAAAGGGGGTTCCACAGTGTGACAGGTTCACTGCTACATACTGTGGATGTGGAGGATGTGTTGCATAATGTTCTCCTTGCCCCCAAGCCTGTCCATTGCTTGGGCCACATGCTCACTGCTCTAACATCCAGGACTAAGAAACATAGTGCTGCTTAGGAAACTGACCTGCCTCCCACTGTGCGGGCAAGGGGTGATCAGTTTGTCAAAAGACTTTTCCAAGTGTGGGTCAAGAGGGCATACACTACCTTTAAATACTGACATTCTCCCTGCAAGATATAAGGCTCTAAAAGAATGAAAACATTAAAGACTTAAAAATCAAAGAGTTAAAATAAATGTTCTAGTTTTGTATATTTTTAATTAGACTGGCATAGACTTGATTTGACTTTCCACTATCATCTCCCCAATGCTTTTATATCACACAGGGAAGATTTTCAAAGGACAGATAGGCACCCAACTCCCACGAAAAGTCAGTGGGAGTTGGAAATCTAAGACACAGAGGCCTCATCTTTCCCTTCTAGCAAGGTGCAGCACATGCTCAGTTATTACCAACCACATACTATGGCCACTACTACAATCCTCCCACTTCTCTTCAAAACCAACAAATGGCCTTTTTAGCATGCCCTCAAAGTAACCAAATCATGGCAATTTTTAGACCAGGGACAGGAGATTATTTCAGAGTCCCTGGGTCCTGAAGGAGTACATCCCAACCTGCAACTTCCTCTCTATTATAGGAAGGGGATCTTGCAACAGCATCTCTCCTTACTGCAGATACACTAGGTAGTGTATCACAGGGAGAGAGGTGGTCTCTTAGGTGAGAGAGATGAAGCTGTCAACAACATCTCTTTCTCAGTGGGGGAAAAATGGAACACCTTAAATCTTGTTTAAAATCAATCAGTGTTTTTATGGTGATTTTTCTCTTTTCTGTTTAAACCAAATGTAATGCTCATGAAATGAATGTCTCTGGAGCTTGACTCCTTCTTTGTACCCACTAAAGACCTAGAAAGCAAGTGACAATTTCAGACTTTTCTGCTATGCCCTGCCACAGTGCTTCAACCCTCATCTGGAAATGTGTCTTGTGAAGAGAAAGTTCCCCAATGGGTGATAAGTGTGATAGTGGTTATTGTAAAGTACACATCTGCCCCTTAGGAATTGGACTGAAACTACAAACTTCTTTAGCACAACATCTGGTAACTTTTCAGTAGCCTAATGACCTAGAGCCTGATTCATCTCCTATCGCTGTGATCAGCAACCACCCACTGAATTCAATGAGAGCTAGATCAAACCCCTAGTGTGGATTCAGACACATGATCTAGAGAGTAAAAGCTCCTACATCCTATACCTGAGCTATCCAGCTAATCTTTCCCTAAACTATCCAGTCCCTTCATGATAGTTTTTTCTTATTTGACATTGTTACTGAATCGGAAAAGGCACTACGCTGCTTATAACATTTGAGCTAGCTACATGCTTATGCTACGAATATTAGTAATTCAGAAATTATATTTAAAAATGTAACAAGATCAATCTCAGCCTTGTTCCTTCTATTTGTCAAACACACATGGAGACATGCAGCAATTCACAGTCAAGAAGTGCAGTTACCTTTAACTTTGGTGAGTTTATCTCCTGTCGGTATGACAGTTTGGAAAGGAGAGGAGGTGAATGGGGAACAGCAGACTGGGAAGATGTGGAGACAGACTGAGAGGGAGGTGCCTTGGCAGAGTGAAATGGAGGACTAGAAGGAAGATGAGAAGGAGAAGCAGAAGGCCCTTGTGTCCCAGAGGAAAGTGGGGCTGGCTTAAAACATTTAAGAGAGACAACAAGTAATCATGCTGTACAACCATCAGTGAAGAACAAAGTGTAGAGAGAGGAGTAACACACCACTAACAAGCAGAGACAGAGAGACCCCTAACTGCTGTACTCAGGCTGATATTACATTCATCACAAGTCAGTAAATCTAATATTCTGAGGAGAAATCACTCATAGTCTTACCATATTCTACTTACTTCCTACTACTATCCTATCTTTAGGCTCATTTATTTGAAAAAACACAAATATGGGATGGGAGTCAGTGTATCTCTTGTAATTTCATAACTGTATTCTTGGAGGCACCCTAATATGTCTTAGCCTTGATTTTGCAAGTGCTCAGCAATGAAAGTCGAGGGTGCTTAGCACCTCACCTAAGAGCTCAGTATCTTGAAGGATTGGGCCCTACATGAAATGAAGGTCTGTTAAAACTTCAAATGAAACCTGCCTTTAAATACATTATTTATAAGGGGCACACTGTTGAGTTAAATTAAGGCCAAATTTTAAATGTTATCAAAACAAACTTTTGCAAAACCTAATACTTTATGTTTTTCAGAAATACAATTAAAGCAGTTGTTCTTAGTTAAATATTCCCTCAAATATCCCTCTCATTGAAACAAAAAGAAATATCATTCTCTGTTACATGTACCCTTATTTTCTCCAGTTTTGCTTTCTCTGCTAGATAGCTGCCATCACAATCATTCTGACCTGAAAGGCAGAATATGTGATTTTTTTCACTGGCTCACTAGTGCTACCCTTTGAATTATTTGACAGAGTGGAAGCTCTCAAACATTGCAGAAATAAGACCCTGAACAAGACACTGCCTATAAAACAGAGCTCAGACTCAATCAACTAATTTTCATCGCGCAAGTCAAGAGAAATGCAAGGAAGTGAGAAAAGAGGATACACTGACAAAACTGAATTTTTAAAAAAAATCTTACAATTTTAATAATGTAAGTGTTATTAATATCTTAAGTAAATGAATGTGTTTGTTAACAGCTATAATTTTTATACTGGGAGTGTCCTTTGAAATAACCATAGTAGTTTCTTCTCAGGGTTACACTGTAATTTTTAAGCCATGAGAACAAGTTATGAGTACTGCAAAGTGTTACAATCTATCAGGGATCACCTATTACCCATATATCTGTTTTATAGATTGGTTTGAACCAGATTAACTGCTTGAACGGTCTGATTATTGAAACAAATTTTATATATATATAAAAAAACCCGGTTACTAAAACTTTGCTTAGAAGAAACATTAGAATTAATTTTATATAAATATCATGTCTTAATTCAGGGCCATCTTGCTGCATTTAGACATTGCCATTCATTAAGGGCACTACAGAGTTGTGCTGGTCCAGGGGGACCTGTGGGAGGGATCATGCCTTAGAAAGCACACATTTCATGGCCAAACTTATTCTGGGCCCTAGTTATTAGTCACATTCTTGTGACATGAACACACTATAAGTAGTTAGATGGCCAAATGACACATCTGAGAGGTGAATTGCCGAGTCTCTGTAGGCGATTCCTTCTCACGCTTTCAGGAGTGTGTAGATAGCCCTGCTTTTGGGAGCTCCCATTCTGTCAGATAATTCAAAGAATAGCACTAATGGGCCTGTGAAGAAAGCTGTGCATTCGGTCTTTCAGGTCAGAACTATTGTAATGGCAGCAGAGAAGGGAAGACTGGAAAACAAGGGCATCATGTAACCTAGAATGGTATTTCTTTCAGTTTCAGCAAGAGAGAGATTTGAGATGAGAGTGCCATTTTCTCTATTATTAAGAATATATATAATTTATGTAATAGAATACAACCCTAATTATAATACTGTATGTATATGTATAGATACACAAAAATATATTAGAAAAGACTAGACTAATTATACTGAGAGTGAACTGTATGAATGTAGAAGCTAACTCTTAAGAAATTAAAATACCTCTTTATTGATACTTGATGAACGGTGTCCATACGGTATCATAGGCTCGCTTTTAATTACTATTGGAGATTTTATTCTGTCATGTCTCAGTGTCTCCTCTATATACAGTCCTGGCATTTGTTCTGTTATATCAGGTGCACATCTGTAGAAATATGAATCTTGACATTTTGGCTGACCCTCTTGGATTATTGACAGGTGCTCCTCACAGATTTCCTCTTCCTGTTCATCAGTTGCTGCTAGCATTCTGGGTAGGGAGCCACATTTAGAAGGCTCAGAGACAGCAAAAGCAGTGCTCATGGTTCCATGTGCTTTTGTAGTATCTGATAAGCTTCTGGTTTCTTTAACAGTTGGAGATCCAATAATCTCTTTCAGATCTTTATATTTTCTTTCATTCATTTTGATACCATTTGTTATGGGCTTATGTGCTGTGTCCTGAAATTGGATTGTTGGAGGAAGTGATACAAAAGTACATGCAGGGAAGGGCTGAAGAAGAGATTCAGAAGACCTGAGAGAGGTCTTTGGTGACATAAATGGAATAAAATGATCATCCTTAACTTGGCAAGTGATATTAGCAGGGGACATTGGTATAGACTGGGATGCTGTTAATGCCAAAGAGTTGAGTTCCTCTAGATCACAATGAAAGCTGTCAGGAAAAGGTGGAGGAGTTGGGGCAGGCATGCTTGACGGTGGAAAACCAACAGTCAGTGACAACCATTCATTGGTGATAGCCTGGAGATTCCCTTTATTAGAATCTGGCCAAGGAGAGGAATGATATCTGGGAGGTGGGGATGATGCTTTGGAAGCCAACTTTAGAAATAAGGAAAAGCATAGGAATTAAAAATAAACAAACAAACAAAATTGACACTGGACTAAGATATGAGTAGCTTAAGAAAAAAAGTTATGTGCCATCTTCTGGATTATAGGATATTATTTCAGTGAGCACAAATGTCTGAAATCATTACTACATGAATCAGAATAGCTGAAAAGATATTTGAAAAGTGAAACTGTATCAGGTTCTGGCCTAGGGCTTAAATGTCAAACATCAAGACAGATCTGAGTCACGGAGTATGAAGGGAGCCTAAATTTGATCTGCTAGCATTATGTTATTTACTGCTCTATGCAAGTGAGCCTATCACAAGTTGTTATATAGTACACTCATGTCGGCTTTGATTTCCCCAAACCATTATTTTCAGAATAGTCATACTGTTAAAAGCATCTTGCTCACTGGGTTCCATTAAACACTAATATAAACAGAACAAAGCAAATAATCTCTAATTTTCCTAATGTTAAATGTTTGCTGTACCTTCTTGTGGTGATCTTAAAGAAACATCTTAAATACATTGCATACTTTTATTAAGGCATCAATAGCTACATAATGCACTTTTTATTTAAAATTGATGTAATTGTGAACAAATAAAATTACATATTTAGTTAAGGTACATACACTTAAATCTAATAGAATGTAGACAGTAAACAATCCTTTTTAAGATGGTGACAGCACAGTACATAGCAATATATTTTGAGTAGCATTACATAATATTGATTGAAGTATCCTTCTGGTAAAAGAAAAGTCCTTTTGTAAGAATGATAGACTGGTAAGTCATACATACACTGCATCTGTAGATATCCATTGCTTCAGTAAATACTGAAAATGTATTTTTTGTTACTAGTAATCCTCAAAATTAAACTGGCATGAAAAAATATTTTAATTTCCTTGTTAGAATAATCTAAACTCTAGACTGCACATCTCTTTAATTATCTGGCTACTTTAGATTTTAAATATTACTGTAAGAAAACAAAATAAGGCTTTATTACTTATACAGAGTTTGAACCGGAGAGTCATAGACTGGGGAGAAGAAAGCAAATTACTTACCTCCTACTGAAGTTTTCTCAAGTTAGATGGCTTTATTTTTGAGAAGTTAGATAATTCTTTGGTATAGGATTTCCTGATATCAAGTCCTCTTGCAAAATTTAATAGTTTTGAGTTCCTTTGTTTTTGACAATGAACAGATCCCACATAATGCAAAGACTATTGAATTATCTCTCCCTCCCCAAACAACTGGAAGAGCCTCTAGAGGCAGAAAATGATATAATGGGTAACATGTTATATACATGAATAGCAGGAAGAATAAGTAGATTCCTGAAGTGAAGCCACTGATCATGGTTGTCATAAACAGATAGTTAAGGGTTAATGTCTCTTTTACCTGTAAAGGGTTAAGAAGCTCAGTGAACCTGGCTGACACCTGACCAGAGGACCAATAGGGGGACAAGATACTTTCAAATCTTGGTGGAGGGAAGTCTTTGTTTGTGCTTTTTGTTTTGTTCGTTGTTCGCTCTCGGGAATGAGAGGGACAAGACGTACACCCAGGCTTTCCCAATCTTTCTGAATCAGTCTTTCATGTTTCAAAATAGTAAGTAATAGCTAGGCAAGGCGGATTAGTCTTATGTTTGTTTCTTAACTTGTAAATGTGTGTTTTTGCTGGAAGGAATTTTACCTCTGTTTGCTGTAACTTTGAATCTCAGGCTGGGGGTTGGGGGTTCCCTCTAGTCTATATGAATCTGAGTACCCTGTAAAGCATTTTCCATTCAGATTTTACAGAGATAATTTTTACCTTTTCTTTCTTTAATTAGAAGCTTTCTTTTTAAGAACCTGATTGACTTTTCCTTGTTTTAGAATCCAAGGGATTGACTCTGAACTCACCAGGGATTGGTGTGGGGAAAAGAGGGGGGTTGGTTAATTCCTCTTTGTTTTAAGATCCAAGGAGTTTGGATCGGTGTGAAGCCTCTCAAGGCAACCCAGGGGGGGGAAGTCTGGGGGGTAAAGGAGGGGGATGGTTAATTTCTCCTTATTTTAAGATCCAAGGAGTTTTGGATCTATGTTCCCCAAGGAAGGTTTTGCAGGAACAGACAGTGTGCCAGACACTAAATTCTGGCTGGTGGCAGTGTACCAGATTTAAGCTAGTAATTAAGCTTAAAAGTGTTCATGCAGGTCCCCACTTTTTGTGCTCTAAAGTTCAAAGTGGGGGAAAAACCTTTACAATGCTAAACCCTAGTACTAAGTTGGGAATGCTTAAGTTTACTAAAGCCTCTCCAGCTATTGTAAGAAAAGAAGACTTAAGACACTTTTTCCACACACGTAGCCTCTTCTGAATATACAGAAGAATTAATGGATGAGAAGTTGGCTTGAGTGATTTCAGTACCGTATTTTTTCTTCCATTTGTGTCAGTGCAGCAACTGCTGCAGAAATTCCCTCTATCACATAAAAGACCCTTGATTTTTTTTCTTAGAAAACAGATACTCACTGACATGCATGTGTGTAGACATCTGTTTTAGACTCTGTGGGCCTGATTCTTCACTTCGTTACAATTGTACAGAGAGGTAACTGACAGAATATACCCATGTTCTCACCCTACACACTATTGTAATAATTGTTGTACAAAGTAAGGTATCGTTTGAAAACTCACAATTTGCTCATCAATATTGTCCTGATAAAATGTGTGTGGTAACATTATATGTGAAGTTATAAGATTCTAGTGCAGGGGTTGGCAACCTTTCAGAAGTGGTATGCCGAGTCTTCATTTATTCACTCTGATTTAAGGTTTTGTGTAATACATTTTAATGTTTTTAGAAGGTCTCTTTCTCTAAGTCTATAATATATAACTAAACTATTGTTGTATGTAAAGTAAATAAGATTTTTAAAATGTTTAAGAAGCTTCATTTAAAATTAAATTAAAATGCAGAGGCCCCCAGACCAGTGGCCAGGACCTGGGCAGTGTGAGTGCCACTGAAAATCAGCTCGCGTGCCACCTTCGGCATGCATGCCATAGGTTGCCTATCCCTGTTCTACTGCATAGTGTTATTAACACAAGTCCAAACCGAGGCTGGCAAACATGTCTGTCTCAAACAACGGAATTTGTGCTCTCCTTCATTTGCATTTAAGCAGTAAACAGAGTCATCAAGCAGGAAGTAGGAGATAAAGGAAGCTCAAACAGGTGAGAAAAAAGCAGCAGGGAAACTTTCCACATAAACTGTTTGTCCCCTGGTACCCAGTTGGAAATGCTTTTCAAAAGGAGGACTAAAAATCTAAAAAGGAAGGGCAAACACCCCAAGGTACCCCACCTCTCTACTTGCCCATTGATTCTCTACACCTGACACACCAAAAGAAGACTTCATTGAATTCTGGGAGGAGTCCTGACCTAGAGGGTTTGGTCAGTAAGACTTCTGAAAGCATATGGTGAGAAACTTTGCTTGAATCTGATATGGTTTGTTAAGTTATGCACCAGTAGCATTTTGACTTTACTTTCTTGTAACCATTTCTGATTTTTGTGCCTCATTACTTGTACTCACTTAAAGTATCTCTCTTTGTAGTTAATAAACTTGTTTTATTGTTTTATCTAATCCAATGTGTTTAAATTGAAGTACCTGGGAAACTATATTTGGGTGGCAAATTGTGTGCATATTATTTCTATTAAAGTAATAATGGACTTTATATAAACCTGTATTATCCAGTTGATGTCTGGGCAGTACAGGGCATACATTGCTAGGGGATAATCTAAGACTGAGAGTCTGTTGGGGTCACCCTGCAGTATAACCAAGGCTAGTAAGAGCCATGGAGTGGCTGACTGGTTGCAGCACACACACAGATGTACTTGGGAGTGACCTGCATGCTGGAGGCTGTTTGTGAGCAGTCCAGGCTAGAGGCTACAGCAGAAAAGTACTGTAAAAGGTGCCCCAGGGTAGAGGGCAGGGTGACACAGTGCTCATCAGTCTGGACTGTACCCTGCTATGTCACAGTAACTGCATTGATATCACCATAAAACTGGTCTAATAGAGTGGAGAATAAGGCCTAGTGATCCTTATTGTTATATCAGAAACATCAAGTGCCTCTTTTCTGAAACTTAGCCATTTTTAATTCTCCATATCCTCAGAGATTTTGTCAAACCTGTCCATTGCTACCTCTCTCGTCAAACTCCTATGAAGTCATTAGGACAAAGAACATGTGGCATCTCTATGTGCCCTATTCCTTCTTGGTCAAGGAAAGATGCTTTATTGGAGCAGTCTCAGGGAAGATCTTCAGCTGGTGCAAATTGCCATAGTTCACTGGCACTTAGGGAGCTATGACATTTACATCAGCTGAGAATCTTCCCACTGCTATATTTATTTTTCTATCACAACAAAGATATTTTGAAATATCCAGCAACTAATATGAAGAAATATAGATCAGGGACAGACATTCTGTTTTCTTCTTCAAGCTCTGAGAGAGAGAGAGAGAGACCCTTCAATACATCCTCCAAACACCTTCTGATTCCAATCTCTTCCCCAAAAGTTGGTCTTTTCAACTTTGAAGTGAGGGAAGATGTAAACTATTTAAATATCAAAGAATTATTGGTGATTTTAACTTAAACGTGAGTCTCTCATGAACTTATGCTTTGAAACCACAGCCCAGCTCTCAATGGAATGATGAGAACCTTAGCAATGAGTTATGTGATAAAAACCTGGAAGTAGGGGGATGTGAAGATGGCTAACTACTATAAAACTTAAATTGCTGCTACTCCAACCCAAAACTTATTGGGTGGGGAAAATATAGCAGCTGGCATTCTTGTTGACACACATTTGAAGACCAAGAACTATCTCCCGATCAAGAAAATCTCACATTTGATTCTATTAGTGTTTATCCATAGGCACAAAATTCAAAGGTCAGGCTTGTCCATCAGGGACACATTTTGGTAGTAGTTGGAAATCTTTAGGGAAAGTTGGGAAGCTTCTCCTATTCTAACATTGTAACTTAGCACTAATCTATGAATAACTGTCAAAATATAGATAAAAAGGAGCAAGGTAATATATTAGTGACATCATGAAACAAAAATACACCAATAACTGAAGAAAGAGAGCTTATAAACTACACACACAAAAAGAACATACTCTAAAGAGATAAACAAGTAAGGAAAATGAACATTTGAAGGGTTTTTTTCCCTCCTTGATGTTCAAAAAAAGTTTTAGACTGATAACTCTCATTAACAGTAATTGAAACCCCATACAAAAATCTTCATGCTTCTGTTGCCTTTAAAGAGACTGTGTGCGAATCTTTGTGAGAAGTAGTAACATTTCAGCAACTAAATAACTGATCAAAGTCTGCTCATCATCAGAAAAGAACAGAACTTTCAATGGAAACCAACTTTTCTCCCATCAGCCAACATAATTTGTGATGGTTGCATAGATTGGAATGGGAGGGGAGTTCAAACACTTCTGAAATGTTTGAGAGTGTTCATGACTAGGTGTAAGAAGCTGTAAAGAAGCTTGGTTTCAGGTTACAGCTATGAAGATCTGAACCTGAACTGTATTGCAATGTGATGACATTTGCATCGTTATAGCTTAACCCAAGTGGTATCATGTTACAAAATCACCCCAGGGAGCCGGAACTATGACAAAAATCCATTTCTGGACGGTGGGTGGCAAAAAGGAGGCCAGTCACACAAAAAAGTTATTGGCTGACTCCTCCTTTTCCTTGCACCCAAGGATGGACAGGGACTGAAAGATCTTCTGGGCAGTGTCATTAAAAAAAGATGTTCATATTGCAACATAACAGTCCACTGAACATAACCCACAATGCTCAAATCTGTTCCAAGTTGCTAAACATGTTTTGTTCTGGTGGGATTGATTTGCTGCCCAAACTCTGCCTGGCCATTCTCTAGATAATGTAATGGGTAATGACTAGACTTGCGGAGTTTGGGATCTACGAAGGATATTTAAAACATCTTTGGAAATTAAGCCTTTTATGTCCTAGGTTTACACTTTGAATTTTATAGACTTAATGAAAACCAGGAAGAGGCTTAAATGCCATAGCGTATGCTAAAAAATTAAGTTGTACAATGAAAATTTGGCAATGCAATTCTATCTTCAGAAAAAGACTGAGTATTAAATATGATTTCTGTGGGTGGGATGCGTGAATTGTTAAAAATTTTATATTAAACTATTTATTGGTTATTTTACCAAAGATGTACAAGATTGTATTAACACACTCTAGGCATGATGGAAAAACAAATCGTCCTTACCTTCGTTGAACTTAAATGGTGTATTCTATCACTAGAATAGCTTTGGGGTATTGGAGGATCAGGGTAGTCACCAGCACCTTTTGATGCATTCTTTTTGATGACTTCTACATAGGAAACAGGGAAGATGCCTTGTCTGTTGGTTCCTGGTATTTTACCTTCATACCAGTTTTGATCAACTCGCTTAAGAAGAATTACTCTGTCTCCCTGTAATGCATTATCAAAATTAATTATCAGTGGACAAGTGATAACTTTATTTTCTGAATAGTTTATATTTTTATCTCAACATATCACAGTATTTTTCATGGGGGTCCTTTGTGGCCCTGGTCGGAGCCTTCAGAATCTTCCCCACTTTCCCATTAACTTCACATAATGCTATTGTTCCAGCAAGAGAGGGCCTGTGTTGGTCCATGAATGCCATTCCTATACCAGATACTAAACATCAATTGAGGTGCACTTTGCTCTGCTCAGTGGGCATCTGAGTTCTGAATTCAAGCTCAGAACTTAGATGCCTACATGGCAATACATTATTGTTCCATTAGACTACTGACCTGGCCCTTTCCTGCAGTCAGTAATTGTGACTGTTGTATTTAAATGTTTTGCTCATCACATTGTTTGGTTTTGTATTTTTCTTGAAAATCCAGTGAAGATTAAGAAAAAGGCCATACTGAAGTCCTTTTCTCCTTATTAAAATTTTATGGACTCCTGTTTGTTTTATGTAACATATATTTTATCATGTCTCCTGCGGGACAACTTTTTTTCAATCCCCACCCTCCTATCTCAAAGTCCTCTTAGTTTTATGTGATTTTGTTTCTGTTGTTGATTTGTGAGTACCATAAAAGCATCTCTGATTGAAGAAACAAAAACAAACAAGTGCCAGCTACTCTTTCATCAAAACCAGGCTATGAAGATAGCAACTCCTGTGAATATAAAATCCAGGACTTATAAACATGAATGTTTACAATAGTTAAACAGAAGTTCACATTATAATGCTCATGTTTAATATTCACATTAAGAAAATTAATCCTTCACTTCAGTCTTCCTGATTTTAGGGCATACTAAACATAGTATGGGCCTGATTCAGCAAGACTGAAGTAAATGGAAAGACTCCTAGCACCTTCAATGGGTGCTGGATCAGTCCCTGAATCACCATCAATAAGATCATGTCCTGGGCTCAGTCATGTCAGATGAAAAATAGATCAGTGTATTCCTTCCTACCAAACCATCTGGCATCAGCCTTTTTTCACCAGGAAAGTGTGATTGAGGCAGAATTGCCCTATAGATACAAATTTTTCTCTGTGTTACCAGTATAAAATCTTGTTTTGTTTGAATAGTCCTAATGGCAAATGTTTTCAAGCCTGCATACCTAACGTTAAGCATCTGGATAAACAACTGATTTGCAGAGATACTGAGCACTCTTCAGCTCCCAGTCACTTCTTGTGGGTTATGAATATCACTATCATTTATTTTGGATGCTAATCATGGCTTGTGGTAGCAAAATTTAAGAACCAAAGTTTGAAATTTTACATTTGCTTTACTAGCCAGTGTAGTAGGTTTTACATGGAAGATGTTTTAAAATCCATATTTCTGTAATCTTTGTTCTGTGTATGAATAATGCCCTTTCATCACCAGATCATCTGGGGATTAAACATCTTATGATAAAGATGTATCACTTGGTGAAATACATTAATATTTAATATCTTGCTATGCCTAATTTGGAATTATTCCATAAATATGGTTAGAGTTGTAGATTTATGTTAAAGAATACCTATTGTAAATTACAATATGTTGTTGAAACAGCACGAATTAGTATTACAATTAGAAAGAAAATATTGGCATTAAATCCAAGAAGAAATATTTCTTTAATTAGAAACTTGCACAAAATATCTTACAGCCATGATAGTAGATTCCAAACAGCACAAGTCTGTATTATAATAAAACCTCTTAAATAATACCCAAGTGTGTGACAATAATATGAGATTCAAACTTGGAATTATGGAAAAGTATTTATTTAATATATTGCTGTGACATTCAGATTCCAGACAACCCAAAGGGAGAAAGTGTCTGAACCCTAGAGAATAAGCAACTGAAGCGATTGCATACAATGTTATAGTGTATAATTAATTATATGTCAAGTAAGATCTTTTATGAAAGCATGTAATGTTCTGAACTTGATGACCATTAGGAGATATTTATACAGGTTATGTATATGTAGAACATTGTAACTATACCTAGGATGCAACTATAGCATCACTTCACAACGGGGGGTGGGGTGGGGTGAAGCCAGGAGGCAGGGAGGGGCACCTCTCAGGCTAATTGTTTACATGAAACTAACTCCAAGCACCTAGCATTGTACAAGTCAGGGAAAGACAATCGTAGTCTATTTAAATTAATGGGAAGACACTGAGGGCTTGGCTACACTGGCACTTCACAGCGCTGCAACTTTCTCGCTCAGGGGTGTGAAAAAACACCCCCGAGTGCAGCAAGATACAGCACTGTAAAGCACTAGTGTAAACAGTGCTGCAGTGCTGGGAGAATGGCTCCCAGCGCTGTAAGCTAATCCCCATGGGGAGGTGGAATACGTGCAGTGCTGGGAGAGCTCTCTCCCAGCGCTGGCGCTGCGACCACACTCACACTTCAAAGCGCTGCTGCTGGAGCATTCCCGCGGCAGCGCTGTGCACTTGCAAGTGTAGCCATACCCTGAAATTGAAAAAATCCCCAGCCTTGGAAAACTCAGGCCTTGTCAACACTACACTACAGGCTGACTTACAGCCACTGCAGTAATTACTGTGTTTTTTCCATGTGCACACTACCCTCTTTCTGTCAGTGGCACATGTCCTCACCAGGAGCACTTGCACTGACTTAAGAGGAGCAGTGTGGAGAGCATAGAGCCCTGGCTGCAGCCGGGCTCCAGTTGGGAGTTCTGCAGGAAGCCCACAGCCTGGGCTCTCAGCACTACTGGGGTTCACAGCTGGAACACCCTTCCATCATCCCCCATCCCTCACTTCCCCCTACCCCTGCCACACTCAATTTAAAAAGGAACCCTACCAACACTGAAACTGACACACTTGCTAATTTCACAGCTCTGGCTGTCAGCGGCTCTGACAGCCAACAAGCAATGCAAGTAACATAGTATCTATACAGACAGGGCATTGCAGGAACTATGTTGACCTAAGCCTTATGCCTCTCATAGAGGTGGATTTCCCAGGGCGATGTAGTGGGAGAAACATTGTAGTGTGTACGTTTACACAGAGTTTCCCTGCACTTTGTAACCATGAATTACCATAGTCTGAGAGAAAGGAGAAGTAAAAACAAACCCACCAACCCTGCAAATCCTGTTCAACAGTAAGGGGTTTGAAGTGAAAGCTATCCAGAAATGGAGGTCCAGCATCTAAATGGGGTGCTGTGATGAATCACTGGATCCTCTCTATAGCAGGGGTTATGCAGGGAAACATCACAGAGGCAATAGGTAACTTGTATTAGAAAATGGAATTTAGCTAACATAGAAGCGTAAAGCCTGAGATTGTGTCTTCCTGTTTATTTTCTGTGCAACTTGTATTCGTTTGTTCTCCCTTACTATTTAATCTTTGACTTTTCTATTGAATAAACTTTTTCTTTATTTTTACCCCAAGCAGGTCTCTGGTATGCAAACTGTGTGAAGTGTGTGCACAAAGTGAACTGATTGCTGGGGGCAGGTTTTACTCCTTCAGAGGTGTCAAACCAGAGAGGAAAAGTCTGAGTATCTTGTAGTTAAGAACTCAGGGAGACAGATCTGCGGGGACTTGGGATTGGAGGGGTTGCTGAGGTCATCCTGCAAAGAGTAAGTAGGCTGGTGCTAGCCAGGGTTGAGACCTATTTGTAGGCTGTCAGGGTTCTGAGTCATAGCAGAGTAGTATTAAGGAACCCAAAGTTATAAGGCAGACTGTGACAGAACTCCTTATTGGCTTGGGTAATCCACGATATGTCACAGGGGCTTCCAAAAATGTCCATAGACAAGCCATCAGAGTTTTAAAATCTCCTGTTATATACCCAAAACAGTGGGTGCACCTATAAAATTGCAGGCCCCACAATTGTGGTTGAGGAAAGAGGCAACTGAAAAATGTGTAGAGGGGTAATGTACATGCAACTTGGGCAATTAGGCACCCAATTACCTGATTTGTACATGCAACTTGATGTTTGCATGTGCAAATCAGGCAAGTACAACCTAATTACCTGTTTTGCATAACTCATTTACACCATTCACAAATGTAGAGATAGATACCTGGAGATATGAAGCAGAGAAGGTTAATTAAGTTCTCTGCAAATATCCCACTACTAGTATTTTGTTTGTGTGTAGCCCTTCTGTGATTTCAGAGTAGGTGAAATAATAGCATTTACATTCAAGTTTTTAAGTTTTATTTATAAACAGTTATTCAGTGTAGATGTTTTTCACTGAAGATAACTCTAGATGTTACCTTTCTCAATGATAGTTCCACATTTGTGTCTGCACTGAAATTATATTTGGCAATAGCTTCTCCAATCTCTCCAACTTGTGCTGGAGGAGGTGGCCTGGCAGGCTGTGCTTTTTCTGGGGGAGAAAGTTTCTGAAAGGAGAACATGAATTTTTTTTGCATTATTTCCATGTAATTTGTGCATCTATTTTAAAAACTAATCCCAGAAATAAAACAACAGACCAACCTCAACATAAGAAATTGGGAAAATTCCAACTCTTCCATAGTGCTCTCCCTCATACCAGTTTTGATCTATTTTCCTGAGGATATAGACAGTATCTCCTTTCTTAAAGGACAGTTCCCTGTAACAGATTTATTTTAGTCAGACATTTTCAGATTTGTGATTGAGCTGCTCTAATTGCTTCAGAAGTTCTAGTGCTGTTTACACATGTAATTTAACAACAATTATCTGAGGAAGGAGCATCATAGCCATACTGCATATCCCAGTGAGTAATATATAACGAAATAATTGTAAGTTGCAGATGGGCACAAGCAGCAATGTTTGGATTCAGAATCAGATCTGAATCTGAAACTTGGGGTATTTGGGTTTGGATTCTGGTTTTGGTCCACTGAAGAGATAGGCCTGATCTACATCATAGCCCCAAATACATGTGGATCTGCATGCAAGTTCGGTGTCTTCTGTCCCTCCTGTGTGGATGCTACTTCAGCTGCTGATCCATAGGTGGACAGGAGAGCCTTTTGTTGCTCCCTTTTATAAAAGCAGAAATGTTCACTACACTGCACTCCATGAATTACCCTACTCTACCCCAGCAAGTTGGCTCAGGGACCCTCCTACCCTGACCCACTCATCCCACTCTGCATGGTTCACTGGTGTAAAGGACAAGATTATGTTCTGTATAAACAAACATTCAATTTACTGTGCATGAAGATTCAGTCAACAGCTATCTTTGTATGAATTGCTAATACAGGTGCACATAACAGTCCTTTATATTTAGGTCAAAAGGGCATCAAAAGACATGATGAGAGGTCTATGTCATTGTTTAAATGTAAAAGTTATTGTCAGGGTAGTTTTTCAATAGCTTTTCATCTCAACTGTTTGTAATACTCTAAGAAATATGAAATTTTCCTTTCCCTATCAAATTTATCTTCTCTTCTTTAAATACAAGTTCAAATTCTATTTTCATTTACAACCACTTAACTCAATGAACTTCAGTGGAGTTATGTTACTATTAATGAGAGCAGAATTTGGTCCACTCTATTTTTTTTTTGTCCTGATTCTCACAGAATATACCCCTTTGAAATGGGTCTATGTTGAAAATCTTGGTCAAGATTTTAAAAGCTGGCTAGTGATTTTGGTTGGCTCAGTTTTTGGTGCCCAAATTGGCAAGTGCTTAGCACTTTCTGAGAATCAAGTCCCTTTAAAGTATCTCAAGTTGGACACCCCAAAATTCAGGTATCCAATATCACTAGTGACTTGAAAATCTTGGCCATTGTCTTCTCTCCTATATTATCCCTCTACTTTTCAAGCTCCACGTCCCCTAACCTACTCCACGCACACTTCCAGATGCCCTTAAGTTTAAAGGCCCAGAACATAATTTAGGTGACATAATGTTAGCCCCTCATTTATGAAAAAAATGGGATAAACACTGGGGATCTTATGAGACAACATGGATGATGGAATGTAGGTGCTCTTTTGGATCTTTTATAGTCTACAGCAAGGCTCAGCAACCTTTCAGAAGTGGTGTGCCGAGTCTTCATTTATTCACTCTAATTTAAGGTTTTGTGTGCCAGTAATAAATTTTAACATCTTTCTCTAAGTCTATAATATATAACTAAACTATTGTTATATGTAAAGTAAATAAGGTTTTTAAAATGTTTAAGAAGCTTCATTTAAAATTAAATTAAAATGCAGAGCCCCCTGGACTGGTGGCCAGGACTACAGGGTAAAAATGTGTGCTGAGGATGCAAAGCCACTCCCACATTTGAACAATTATTATTAGTGTTTCATCATTCAAAGATTTTAAATATGAAATGGCTTCTTACACAGCTTACTTATTTATGGGCTACTGCTTAGGCAGAGCAGAGTTCTGGGTAGCTTCTTGAGGCTGGTATCCCTCAACAGAAATGTACTGCTGACACTGTCACAGTCTTTGACCATTGGTTGAGACAGGTGTCTGAGACAAGTATTAAAAAGTTTGCCCTTGCATTCATACATACTCTTAACTAACAAAACGTTAATACTTACTTAGGGGTCTGAGCCTTAAAGTCATATACAGCTCGAGCTGGCAGCCTCTGAAAAGCAAAGTAATTAATACTTACATGTAATATTATCATATTATAAAAATAATGTTTAGCCTGTAAAAATACAAACCAAGATTTTCAAAGATGGGTGCCTAAAGGTTACACTTCTTTTAAATCCACATTCAAACACTTGCATGTGTGGGTTTATTTTCAAAAGCATGCAGTACCCTCTGAAGTAAATGGGAATTGCTGAGTGCTCAGGACTTTTGAAAAGAAAACCATTTATTTAGGTGCCTAAAAATAGATGTAAGAACTTAACATTAGGCAGACATTTTTAACATTTTACCTTTATATTTAAAGTTAGCAAAGTCAGCATACTTCTGCAATGTTCTACTTCTCTAATCTTTTTCCGTTAGAGTCATCTTGAGGATTGCTTATAACATTAGCAGTTACATAGTTTCAGACTGAAATGTGATTTTCAATTTGATTAGGAAGGAATAGCAGAACATTGTCCCTGCACTTGGAACGTGCCGTTTTTCCCATTAATTAGTTCACACTGTGGCAATTTCTTTAATGAAGAACACGAACTAGACTCCTCTCTACTTGAAGTTCTGGAACAGCCTTCTAAGGGGAGTAGTGGGGGCAAAAGACATATCTGGCTTTAAGACTAAGCTTGATAAGTTTATGGAAGGGATGGTATGATGGGATAGCTTAATTTTGGCAATTGATCTTTGATTATCAGCAGGTAAGTATGCCCAGTGGTCTGTGATGGGATGTTAGATGGGATGGGATCTGAGTTACTGCAGAGAATTCTTTCCTGAGTGCTGGCTGGTGAGTCTTGCCCACATGCTCAGGGTTTAGCTGATCGCCATATTTGGGTTGGGAAGGAATTTTCCTCCGGGGCAGATTGGCAGAGGCCCTGGAGGTTTTTTCGCCTTCCTCTGCAGCGTGGGGCATGGGTCACTTGCTGGTGGATTCTCTGCAGCTTGAGGTCTTCAAACCACAATCTGAAGACTTCAGTAACTCAGACACAGGGTAGGGGTTTGTTATAGAAGTGGATGGTTAGGATTCTGTGGCCTGCTTTGTGCAGGAGGTCAGACTAGATGATCATATTGGTCCCTTCTGACCCTAAAGTCTATGAGTCTATGAGTCTACTTCTCCCAATAGGAGTTACATAATAGTAGTCTTATGAAACCTAGGACCTAGTAGATCTGATCTCAAATCTCCTAGATAATAACATTATATGCTACCATTAAACCAGCAAATTGGCCCAAAGCAAAGGTTCTTAAGCTATGGTCCCATGACCATTCATTGCCTGAGGAGAACTGACTGACACTCTGTGACCAACTCACCTTGTTCTTGGCTACTAAATTACAATAAAAGGCAGTTTAAAATAAATTAAATACTTTCTTACTACTAGTCTCCCATGTCGTGAGAGGGAGAGAACATGGTCTGTCTCATTGTGAAGGACAGGGTAGTCAGTCTGTGAACTCATGAGTGAGGGGGAAGATGATACACAAGATAAATCTCTGTATAAATGTGGCTCTATGAAAAAGTTGAACCACCTCTGGTCTAAAGACATTGTTTAGTTTATGAGAATTTACCTGCCTCAATTGCAATGAGAGAAAAACCCTTGAAAAAAAGTTTGGAGAGGTTCTTGGTTCTAAAACTAGAAAAGTACTAAAATAAACTAAATAATACGTTCCACACATACATTCCAGGGTCTCCCATTCCTTCTACTATGCTGGCATTTCATGCTGCCTTTATGCTTTCTCTCTCTTTTGAAGGTTTTAATTTTTTTTTGTCTGAAGCATAAGCAATAGCATAAGCAATCACTATGTAATTAGAATAATCAATCAAAAAATTTTGCCATAGAAATTAGGGACAGTGCTGAAAGTACTCAAACAGACTCTTACATAGGAAAAAATAGAAGTGATTTTGGAGCAGAAATCTTCTTCCTGGCAGCCCTAAAAGCACCTGAGACAGTTACTCAGGATATTAGCCTGCACAGTCATTGGTTTTCATCAGAGCCTTCACAGTAGAACTGCCATTTTCCTCTAGATTATTGTCCCATCTGCCATCTCTCAGTCCTTTCTGACATAAAATATCAGCAGACCCCCTGCAGGAGTGTCCTGGTCTATTTAAACATCAGCAGAAAATACAATTTCATCTTAAGTACTAATCATTAAAGAAAGATAAATATGTTGTTCTTCATGCAACATTAAAAACAATTTCTATTATCCTCTCTTCAGGACTGGTTGTCTAAGTGCTCCTATGATCATCATTATTACAGTTTTTTAACATCACACAAAAAACTTTATCTTGTAAATGTTATTGGATTGTCTCATAAATGCTCTTTTGGCTTTGGATGCCGCTCAGTTATGCATTCCTGTTTAACTACCTCTCTGTCTGGAATTCCTCTTCTCTCCCGTGGAGTACCTCGACCCACATCAGTCAAAGCAGAAGAATAGCTCCCAGGAGACTCCTGGTCTACTGCAAATAAAATGTCATTGCATGAATCTTAAGTCGGAAGCAAGTTAATTCTGCGGTGCTGCTACATTTTATTTAAAGGGAAACTACACCTAGAAATGGAGTGCTTGGGTCTATTCATTCCCCTTTAACAGAAAAATTACATGACATTAATGATGATTAAAATATCCCTTTTAAAGGGAAAAAACAGACAATAAATCCCTACCACAAATGTTCATCTGACCCACAGTAGAGATGGAGTATAGCTCCTGCACTACCAACATAAACGAATACATCTTGGGTTCAAATACAGAAGGGTTCAAGAAACATGTCTGAGTGATAACAATGTAAACACATAATTACATGCATGGACGGTGTTTAAAGCATGCCACAATGAGAGAAAGCTTAACAAGATTTTTTTCTGCAATATGGATTTCCCTTTTACCTGAGGCATTCATTAAGTTGCACGTGGAAAATTAGAAGTCTGTTATTGTTATAAAATAACTTTTTATGTTAAGATACAGAGTATAAATCATTACTCACCAGTCTGAGTGGCATATTTGCTGTAAAGCACAGTTTGCTATTGTCATTATGTGCATATTTATTTTAATAAATTTTGAAAAAATAAAATAAAATGAAGAGTTCTTTAATGAAAGTCTTGCACTTAGTATGGTCCTGTGGGCTGCTTGTATGAAATTAAAACAAAGGGAATTATTTCAAGCCTATGGAAATTTTGGAGACTGAATGAACCATCTCCTCTTACTCATGAGAGTTCCGCTACTGTATTTTCCTAGTGCCACGTTGACATCTGCTAGTGAAGAGAACAATAATAATGTTTGCTTTTCTTTTTTCAGTTCACATGATCTGTTTCTACCCAGCCTCCCTCTCTGTCAAGTAGTACTACTGGGAACAAAGAACTGAAAGCATTTAATTCATCACTTTGGGGTCAAACTTCTTTGACTCTTACAGAAAAACCAGAGATCTCAATGCTCTCTGGTGTACTGCACTCTAAAAAGCATAGCTCTAAGGCAACTGATGTATAATGGAGGTTTGTAGAGCAGTGATGGGGAGTGGAAAAGTGTATTAATTGCTCATCATAAACTTACTCACAGCAGCAGGTACGTTGTGGCAATTCTGGAAATCCCTTAAACATGCATAAGTGCTTTCCTGAATGTGGGCCTATGTTCCCTGCACAGGCATAAAGTCTCCAGGTGTTAGGATCTATGCCCTGTATCTTTAAAACTATAGCAGTAAGCCAGGTAGGAAGGGTACTGAGAAGGTTTTGGCCAGAAACACTGCAGTGGAGCAGAGCAAACACTGCAGCTTAAGGAATAACACAGTTTAGTTAATTTCACTAGAGCTCTTTGTTCTAAGTTATAAGAAGGCCTTCTGTGATTCTTTATGACATGACACCAGAGACCCCTGCACAGGTGTTCTCTTCCCTTTCTTTCAGTGCAGCTATGCCTCACAGAAACACAACTGGTCCCACAATATATAGCATGGAACGAAGCACATATCAGCATAATGCTTTGGTTATCATCAGCTTGGGTACGAGGCCAATGGAACATCCTGCTAACATGCATTGTATACTATATATTAAGGAACTGAGTGTCACTGCAATACTTTCATCTTCATCATATCAGGTCCTGCATCGTCACTGAAGCCATTATATGCAACGGTTATTTTTTAAGTGTGAATTTCCAATTTGTTAAGGTTTGGATTAGTGGTCATTTTATTTAAGCAACCCTAGCAGTTACACAAAATAGCTTTGAAATTATACGCATCTATCAGTATTATAGAATTTCTGTCCAATCTAGACAATGGGCACTGAACTGCCCTTGCTCTTTTGAGTCACCTTTGTGTGTGTGTCCGAAGGGGGAGCAAAGCAGTAGTAGCCAATGGGAGGGTTACTGAGCCATTCTACCTGTGCAGGGAAAATTGCTGGAGGGGTTAGAGGCAGCAAGTTCAGCAGTTACTTCTTACTGCTGCTCCAAAATGGAGTGATGTGTGCTCTGTAAGGGTAATGCTGCTGGAGGGCTGAGCATCCCCCCAGGGCTAGAGACACCCTTATAGTAGGTTAGTCAGTTGGCAGCCAATATCTTGTCCTGTTCCTGCCCTGGTATTCTAGGGTGCTCCCTGTCCCCTTTTCATCAATATCACATGTATAAAAGACAAGCTATAATTTAAATCTGTAAATATTATGAGGGAGGGGAGACACGATACCTGGTAGGTCACGTTTGATATGACATCCTGTTGATTAGGGCAGGATTCTAAATGGGGACTGAAACAGTATGGAGAGACTGTACTTTGCTGCTTCTCAGAGCAAGGAGAACAGTACACACCCAACTATGCTTGCCAGTGATAGCAACATGCTTGCTAGCTGGCTGGGCTGCTGGACATGCCCCTCTCCCTGCCGTCGATATCCTATTGCAGACATGATGGATGGACAAGAGGACTAGTTGTGATACCTCCTACTGCTTTCAAGTCCTAGGGAGAGATCCCTCTCTCCTCCTTTCTTGGGCAGGATTTTGCTGATAATCTGAAGTGTAGAATTTCAATATCAATATATTTTGAAAAGTGCATTTCATATAAAACATATAACTTAGCTAAAAATAATGTGGACTGCAAAAAATTATTTTAAGAAATGCACAAGTACAGGACACAAAATGGTAAAGTTCCTGAGATTATTATTTCCAGAAGAAAACGTGTTTGGAGCTATATTTGAAAAAATAGGGACAGATTGAGCTTTCACTTACTTCAGTGTAAATCTGGGGTAAGCCCAGGGACTTCAAAGGAGTTGCTTCCAATTTGGGCAAATATAAATGAGAGCTGCATCTAAATCCTTTTATACACATTTCTGGTTCTGTTTATAATGACTCATTATGATTCAATGCCAGGAAATAATTAAAGACATTTCAAAACCATGACTGATGAAACTAATGATGTTTTGCAAGAGAGGTTTTACTGACTCTATTGTGTATTTTATTTAACTCGTTAAGATAACACAGCAGCAGTCTTGCAGAATACACTTGATATTTTTTAGCAAATGTGGCACTAGCGAAAATTTCAGCACAGGACAAGAATGTTAAAGAAAAAATAAGAGGAGTATACTCCACAATTTATATTAAAAAGCCATAGATTTCCCCCTGCTTCAATTACATGATTTCCAGAATAGCCTTATAAAGTGATCATCATAATAACCGAAGACACACCTTTAAAGAGGGTATGTCTAAAACCAGAATTCTTTGGCAGTCCATTTTGTCATTCTTACCTTGAGTAGTTTGATCACTTTTTAAAATAAAAAACTCAGGTTTGAAATGTCTTTACAAAAGACATTCAATTCTCTGAGTCTGCCAGTAGATACATCTGTGCACACATGCTGTTACAGTAGTTTGTTTACGGGGAATATCTCGGTCAGTCAAACTTTAAAAAATATTTTAAACTCAAGCAATGATTAAAAAAAGAGAGAGAGAAATAGAACAATGAACTCCTCATGGTATGAACTTTAAAACAGGATCCCTGTCAAGAGTGATCAGTTTCTACTCGTATTCACCTTGACAGTATCCTTCAAGTTTTGATTATTTTCATTTTCTGTTTGCCATTTCAAAGGGATAGTGTCTCTCTCAAAATTTAATGGAGACACTTTACATTCAATAATTTTGCTGCCATGGAAATTGCAAAGTGTATCATTTGAGCAGTGGAAATGGAACCTTCACTAAAAATAGCTTAGAGTTCTGTTCACAAAAAAGTTGTGTTGCTCAAAGGTAGCAACATTTGTGACAGAACTGAATACAATTTTATAAAATGGACAGAATTAATTATAAAACATTCAGATTTTCATCTATTGTACATAAAATATTGTTAGTATGACATTATTTATTAATATTATTAATGTGCAGTGCACATTTGTTACTATAAACAAAATGGAAGAGCTACTGCATTTTTTTCCCCGTGGTCATCACATTATGATGCATATATTTATTATTCCTTTTAATTATCAGAAAATCTTTGTCGTTGTAAAGCTCCAATTATTGAAAACAGGGATTCTCCCTTAATTTTTTTATTTTACTGCATTATATTACTTTGCTGTATTGATCACCTAATTGTAAAATAATGCTGTCACCATTTGATAACCAGATTACTATATTGTTGTGGATGGACAACTACTCTATCCATCTTATATTATTTATCACATATAGCTATGTAAAAATAATACCCTTTCTTCATCATGCCCTTTATATGGTAAACACTTATGCTAAACTGCATAAACAAATACTCAAAAATGAAGTGACAAAGGGTTGGAA
This sequence comes from Chelonoidis abingdonii, assembly GCF_003597395.2. Taxonomy (NCBI): domain Eukaryota; kingdom Metazoa; phylum Chordata; order Testudines; family Testudinidae; genus Chelonoidis; species Chelonoidis abingdonii. The sequence goes on from NC_133773.1 coordinate 83,516,784, forward strand.
ATGAAAGGAACAAGGGTGAATGACTCAATCACAAGAATAAAAGAAAGGAAGGTAATCCACCTTGGAAACACAGTGCACTATCATTGTCTTGCTTGTTGTTGTTGGTTGTATCCATGTCCTGAAAAGAGGCACTAAGAGGTAGTCTTCCACATTCATTTTGGTACAGTGGACAATGAATGGCACCATCTTGAGGCAGTGGATGAAAAGGCTGGTGCATGGGACTTTTTCTAAGAGCTTTAAGAGACGAATTCCTTTCGGGTATATCTGGAAGCAATTCAGTAATAAGTTTGTGTAATATACTGTTGTCAGGCAAGCTTCCCCTTCTCTTTTCTGCTTTAATTTGGTCACAGATATCTTTAAGAGCAGAATCTAGTGCCTGGAACACAGATGATTTGCATTTAGTCTTCTCAGTCTGTTTTTTAGGGGCTGAACTTTTTTTCCTCCGGAAAGGCACTGGACTGACTAGGAATGCTATCTTAGAGAGGCCAGATTCTGCTTCTTGTCTCCTTGGATCTTCAGTATTTTCCTGTTTAGCCCTTTCATGCTTTAACATGGTGGTGAAGCGGGTGTAGGATGCTGGGCATCGCCCCTTGCAGGTGCTGATGAGATGCTTGTGGTGATGGTGGTGATGATGGTGATGATGGTGATGGTGGCCTGATCCATAAAAACTCTCAGAAGATGTAAAGGAAAAGTGGTCAAAGTCACTTTCACTACAAAAGGATGAGCCTTCTATCTGGATAAAGTCACTGAGGTCAGAGACCACTCCATCTTGATCACTGTCAGAAAACTCCAGATGCGATCTTTGTGGTTCATCACTGGTCACTTCAATATGAATTGGCACCAGAGTTTTAGGCTTGCAGTTCCGTTGTACTTGAATGGCATGTCTACCTTGATTTTCCTCCTCCAGCAGGGACTCGATAGAAAATCGCCGATTTGAACATAAGCCATTTTTAGGAGGCTCTAGTGTTACTGTTGATAATGCTTCATCACCTAAATTCGGCATTGATTTTGATTTTTGAATTAATTTTTCAAATTCGGATATCCTCGTAGGTACCATGTCCCTGGGCACCTCTTCAGTAGAAGACTCTCTCCAGCCCTGAAGCATACCTTTGTGCTGTTCTTTTTCATACTGTAATATTCTGGACTTTACAGAACAAATCACCTCAGAATTCATCAAGTCCTTGCGATTGATGCGGTGCATCTTCTTGTACATTTTTAGGAATCCTGGGGTATCATGTGCAGATCTATGACGAATTCTTGACCGACTAGCACTGCGGCTCTCAGGAACATATGGGGAGGCCCAGGTCAATGAGCAACTGCCTTTGGAATCCTCCTCGCAAATGAGAGATACCATACTTTCAGACTTGGCCTGTGCATCAGGAAAGCTATCATGATCATCTGTTAACAGATCATCGCAGCTACGAGATTTCTGCTTGGGAGAGGCAGTTTCTTCTGTGCTGCTCCAGACTTCTGCATTCTGACGAGTCATTTGCCAGCCATTCTTATAATGGTTTGCCCTTCTTGAATCACTTGGAACAGCCAAATGCTGTCTATAAGAGCTACAATAATCTAATTCATTTGAAGTGTTGTGGTTGTGCACTGAATAACTGAAAAGGGATGGATACACTTGACTAATATCTCCACCTTTATAATCCATTGAGCAGCATGGTAAAAAAGAGACATTGCCAGAAATTAACAGGTTCAAAAAGTTGGAAGTAATGTCAGTAGATATCAGAAAGAACAGAAAAGAGAAAGCAGTTGGTGTATCTAATCTAGCAATCAAGTACAGCATACACATTCCTAAAGATTAGAAGAGAAAAGCAAATAATCCATGCTACACAATTATTTAATTTTCCAACTGTAAAAATGTACTCCATATAATTTAAACATCAGAAAGGATTTAGTGCCATATGTTTCTATTAATAATAAAACACATTTAAATACTAGAGTGTTAAGGCAGTGCACATCTTTACATTAAAAGTATCACATATAAAAAGGTACCATTGGTTCTGAGGCTGGTAGAAAGGCAATACAACTACAGAAGAGGTAGAGATGGGGCCAAACCAAAAGTCTGGATCTGAAGACACCCTACTTCTGGGAAAGCATGAATCCAGAGGCAGAACTGAACTTTTTCTCAGACCCGTCTCAGGGACAGGAACCATAATCTATTGTTTGTACAGAACCTACCACTATAGCTTTCAATCTGATCTGGCCTTTAGATACTACCAAAATATAGATGTTAAAGAATAACATCAAAAACAAATGCCAAAAATGAGCAAATGTAAATTTATGTTTGACAAAAAGTTCTTGTTGAACACTTGGATTTTGACTTTTGCACACAGTTGTGTTTGGTCTAGGACGGGGGTAGGCAACTTATGGCAATGTGCCGAAGGTGGCACGTGAGCTGATTTTCAGTGGCACTCTCACTGCCCAGGTCCTGGCCACTAGTCCGGGGGGCTCTGCATTTTAATTTAATTTTAAATGAAGTTTCTTAAACATTTTAAAAACCTTATTTACTTTACATACAACAATAGTTTAGTTATATATTATAGACTTATAGAAAGAGACCTTCTAAAAATGTTAAAATATTTTTCTGGCACGTGAAACCTTAAATTAGAGTGAATAATTTCTGAAAGGTTGCTGACCCCTAGTATAGGATGAAAGAGAAAACAGTGTTGTGTATGCAAATCATTTACCACAGCTGCACATTTAACTAAGACGACTTAGAAAAAATCTCTGTATATGAATGGATGGGAGATTTCTGGTCTCTCAGGTAGCATATGTGTGATGAAACTATGTGATGAATGGATCTTGAATGGACTAGGATGGAACATTACAACATAATATGTGAACAATGCAGCAGCCTCACTAAACACATTTCTATGTGTACTTGTGGGTATGTTTCCTGCAGAAAGCGTCCCAAAGTTCCAGCCATTTTTCCTTTTATTTTCCCTACTTAGCTGGCTGTCCTTCTGAGTGAAGCTGGATATGGCTGTCTCTGGAACCCATCAGTGTTGCTCCCCAGATGTCTGCCAGTTCACTCTGCAGTGCTCTTGCCCAAGTAAAGAACTGAGCTTGAATCTCAAATGTGGCCATCCACATGGCACTATGTGACAACTACCTTGAGATGCTAACCTGTTGTTAAGCTTTCTGATGTAGAACTCCGAAGTGCAACTTCATAACTCATGCCTTTTTAGAAAACCGACTTCTTTGCTATTAAGAGCAGCCTTTCTGTAACAACGGCTCCTACTTACTCAACACAACACATTTACATCCCTATCTGCTGTAGATAAAATGTTTTTACTATTTTTTACTCTTCTTACACTCATAGGACAAATAGAAGAAATGAGCTGGATTCTACTTTGTTTGCATTATTAGTAGAAATGACAGTCGAATTCCAAATGAGATATTTTCAAAATGCCTAAGGACTTATAAAAGTCAATGGAATTTGTGCACCTAGATGGCATAGGTGCTTTTGAAAATCTCTCTCCAGGCTGAAAGGCCACTCATTTACATCTCTGAAACAACAATGGAGCCAATGGGTTTACATTGGTGTCACTAGGGGCATAATCTAAAAACAATAGGGTGCATTGCACTGGTGTAACTGAAGATATAATTTAGCCTGCAGAATCTGGGGATGATGGGCAAGAACCAAAGAATTCAACTTGTCTCTCAATTCTAGAGTTGAGTTTTCAGGCTGAAAGTTAGAAAAGCCATACTTTTACTTCTAACCTGGGAGTCACTGAGAGACAAGTCAGAGTCATTTTTCACAACAGAAATGCTCTTTGAGTAGAAATGGGCTGAAGCTACAAAATTCAGTTCAGGATACAGATTTCAAAGAGCCCATAGTCTGGGTTGGTCAAATTGGAACAGAACAGAAATCACCTGAAAAATTAAAATCTGGATCTGGATTTCAAACATTTGCAGAGTTGAGGCTGTATGGGTCTAGGGTTTTGGTTCAGACTTCTCTCCACTCATTATTAGTACCTAAAATACATTAACTTCATATGCCTTTTAAAGATACAATCTGAAATGATATGTTGATCAAAAATCTTACAACACACTTTTTACTTGAAAGAGTACTTGACTTCAAGAAATGTAATATTTTAGTAGCATTTCATTTCTTTATGAGACAATGAAATATAGCATTGCTCCAGGCTGGATACCCATATAAATAAGACTCAAATTTGTGGCAAATGCTTTCCAGGGATCCATCCCTCAATACAGAGAATACTCGTACCTTCATGCGTGCTGTACTTAGCTATGCTTGCCTTCCTATTACTCATCCTCCAACATCTTCCCTACTATTTGTTTGCCTTGTCCATCTGTTATGTTCGGTTGTAACCTAGAATGTAAGCTTCTATGGGCTTTTATAAGTTTATACAGTGTCTAGCACAATGAGGCTCTGATTGGAAATGTTAGTCACTACTGTAATGCAAATAAATGAATAATAAGAAGAGGATTATGAGGGAGGTGCAGAACTGTATATTTACTCCCAATGTAAACAATCACTGTTGTACCTTGAAACCTTTTGTTTGTTTGTTTACAGGTAAGAAATACTAGACACATAAGGAAGAGAGGTTTGAGTGACTGAGAATTAAAAAAGAACCATCTTACATAAGAATCAGAAACTACATGGGTTGCATCCCACCCACTACTGAGTTTTTGACAAAATCCATCATCTCAATTTCATACTGGGGCACTTTCTTTTTTGAATTAGATTCCTAGAACTTATCAGCTGCCAAGAATCAGAGGTTTGAAGGAGGAAAGGAAAGTTATAAGGATTTATTTGCATGGCAGTGATCTTGAATGCTGTTTCTCTTACTCCACTACATACTGGAAGAGTTTTAAAAATTACAACAATCTCATAAGTGCTGGCAAGAAAGCAATGTATGAAATGTAGTTTTACGAAATTATGTAAAATTTTACATATCACATTCTTTTTTGACTGATTTTCTTTGAATAAATATAGATATTCCATATGAAAAATAAATCCAGATTTGAATCAGCCTGAAACAACACAATCAAGAATGAATAGGTTAACCTTTCATTAGAAACTATATGCTGTTGTTTTTTCTTTAGTGGATTGTGTCCGAGCAACAGCATATAGTACCTGGCAGTTATGACTAACATTTAATACTGTATGCAATAAGAAGTCAGTATTAAACAAGGTTATTGCCTGTTTGCTAATCTTCTTGTCTCTTACCTTTTGCTCTTGATGGAGAAGAAGGAGAAGAGCTAGTTAAAGGCTTTCTAAGAGTAGTGTATGTGCCCTGCATATCTGCATGGCCCAGGCTAGTCCTGTTTGCATTTTGATCACTGTGCACTCTCTGATGACTTACAGCAGGCTCCGACTTCCTCCTTTTTCTGTAGTCACTTGCAGAACTAAAGAAATAATCAATATTAGTGCCAGTCTAAACTCTGTGAGCAGGGCTCATTTGAATACTTTCTCTTCAGGGATCAATAAGCAGGCCCCTTAGCCATGACCCATTTAACAGTCCCAACAGTGCGTGAATGCATAGACTAAAAATATAACAGGACAAGGCACTGTTCGCAGCTCCCCCAAGGATTGCACACTTTGCAGAGTGAAGCCCCATTTGTGCTAAAGCTGACTAAAAAATGAAAATCTATTTTCAGAAAAATTTTCAGAGTGTTGAAGCCATTTCATCTTTAAAGGTTTTGAAAAGGTTTGACCCCTTCTTTTGTTTATCCAAAATTTTTCACTTCCTTCCCTGATATTTTTTTATCTAAAACCTTATCAACACAATCAGAATGTTTACTGAAATATTTCCATAAACATTTCAATGTTTTCAAGGGATTATTTTGAGACACTAAATTTTTCACAAAAATGTAAAATTTCAACATTGTTGACAAGTTTTTGCACAAAAGGTCGTGTTTTGACTGAAGGACTTTATTTCAAAAATTTCAGTTTCCAGTTTTGGCATTTTGCTTCTTCCCAGGCTTTGCTGCTCTGCCAGAGACACGGGAAGCTTTGCCCTTGCAGCCTCTCTTGGTGCTGGGAGGCTGCCCTGCGAGCTGTATGTGGCACAACAGCTATATCCACTATCTGATCGTAACCCAGTCCTTCATCTTATACCAGGGATCGGCAACCTTTGGCACGTGGCCCATCAGGGAATTCTGCTGGCAGATTGGGATGGTTTATTTACCTGCAGTGCCTGCAGGTTCAGCCGATTGCAGATCCCATTGGCCACGGTTCGCCGTTCCAGGCCAATGGGGGCTGCAGAAAGTGGCGGCCAGCACATCCCTCAGCCCGTGCCGTTTTCCGCATCCCCATTGGCCTGAACAGTGAACCACAGCAAGTGGGAGCTGTGATCGTCCAAACCTGCGGCCGCTGCAGGTAAACAAGCTGTCCCTGCCCGCTAACACATTTACCTGATGGGCCGTGTGCCAAAGGTTGCCGATCTCTGTCTTATACAATGGTACAAATACTAGCTTTCAACAGGGAATGTGGTTTATATCTCTGGATTCCCTCCAAAGAAAGCTCTTCCCTCTGCTGCCTGGGTGGGCACATTGGCTTGCTCTGGCCTCACTCAGTGTCTCTTTTTGTCCCCACCCCTTTGCATTGTCCCACCCTTAAGGCACGTCTAGACTACCCGCTGTATCGGCGGGTTAAAATCGATTGCTCGGGGATCGATATATCGCGTCTCATCTAGATGTGATATATCGATCCCTGAGCGCGCTTATATCTATTCCGGAACTCCACCAACCCCAACGGAGTTCCGGAATCGACATGGCGAGCCGCGGACATCGATCCCGCACAGTGAGGACGGGTGAGTAAATCGATTTTAGATATTCGACTTCAGCTATGTTATTCACGTAGCTGAAGTTGCGTGATCTAAAATCGATTTTCCCCCGTAGTGTAGACCAGCCCTTAGTTTATCATGCCTGTTTAGAACCAGTAAGCAGAGGAACAAACTGCTGGTGGCACTGAAGCGGCTGTAGGCAGTTCCTGGGCTGTGTAAGTGACTCTGGCCCTGCTTGGGATAACAGTCTAAGACAGCCTGTAGGCTTCAGCACCTGATAACAGTCCCCATGCTACACAGGTTTGAGATAACCAAATTTCCCAAAGGGAAAACAGGATGCCATGTGGTGCAGGCCTGAGCCCTTCCCCCTGTTCCCCCCCCCACCAAGGGAATGGCCCAAGCCACTTGCCTGAGCCCACCCTTCCCATGCATGGGGCTGTCACAAGCCCCTTGCCCAAGTCCCGCTGCCTGCAGGGGAGATGGGGGACAGGCAGGGCTCAGGCGAGCAGCAATGCACATACTAGATAGGATGACCGTATTTCCCAAAGGCTGAGGCTGGTGTCATCACCTGAGCTATATCTGCTCTGCCCTCCCTCCATGTGAGGCTGGGGCTGGTGTCGCTGCCCTGCGTCCTCCCTCCTGTGGTGGCTGGCATTGCCACTAGCCCCCCCGCCCCACGTTCCTTCACACCTCACTTTTTTTTTTGACAGAAGTGGACATTTGTCCCATTTGCTCTTGCCAACTGATCAAGTTCGCAAGAGCCAACGGGACAAATGTCCACTTTGGCCAAAGAAGTCAGGACAACTGGGACAGGACTTAGAAAAGGGACTGTCCCGGCCAAAACAGGACACATGGTCACCCTACACAGGCTCCTTGCCTGCACTGTGCTCTTTGCCCTATCACTCTCCTCATGATTTGCTCCAGGCCCTGTACCCACCTTCACTTTTGCTGCTAGCAATGAGGAGCACCAAGGTGCAGTGACTGCAGCAGCAGTAATCAAAGTTCCCATGTGAATAGCACAATCCAGCCTAGCCAGGAAAGCTTCAGGTTTCAGAGCCAGTGACTGGAGGCTGGAGCAGACTTCCAGGTACCTGGAGCTGAGTACAGCTACAGCCAGCAAAACTTTCCCAGGCTGAATCCTAGGAAGGGATGAGGGGATTGCAGGGTTCCTTTAGAGCAGGAGCAGTGGTAAGGACATCTGAAGTTATCATCCACAGGAGACATTATGTTATCATCATCCTCCACATGAGCCTTAGACCCAGTGCAGACCTGTCTTCGCCTTACATTTTTGCTCTTTCCTACACATTTTGGCAAGCCCTCTATATATTTAGTCTCTATGGCAGGGCTACACTAGAAAAAATTGCTGGCAAAAACTGTAATGTAGATGCAGTTATACTGGCAAAAAAGTTCTCTTATCCGTATGGCTTATTCTGTTCAGGGAACTGGTTTACACTATACTAACAAAATAAGTCTTTTGCTGAAATAAACTGTGTCTACACGAGGGGGGTTTGCCAGTATAGTTCTACAGTATATTTATACTGGCAAAGCCTGTTTAAGAATAGATAAGGCTTAGAAAGCTGAGCTATGATACAGGAAATAAATAGCAGTACTGGGGTAGGCCTAAGAAAGGACAGATTAGAGGAAACCCTTGAAAAAGGTCAGTAGGAAAGAATGAGGTCTCATGCACTCAAGAGCACGTGGATCTTGCTTCAGGATACAATGTCAGGGCCTAAATAGACAGATACATCAAACAGCCACAGGTTGTTTTGCATGATGAGGAAAAAGTTAATATAAGGTGTTGCTGGGTTATTCTTTTTTCATTTTTAAATTAGGTAATAGATTAAATTTAAAGGTTAATACAAGTAGGTGTTGTGAAATACAGGCATTTTAAAGAGAGATTTGAATGAAGAGAGTCTGGTACCTTTGCACACTGGGATGGGAGTTCCAAGCACAAAGACGAGAACAAGGAATCATATGAAGATAGAAGTGAGGTTGGATGCTTTAGTGAAGCAAAGAAGAGGCGTAATAAAAAATGAGTGCAAAGATGTTGGGAGAGGTGGAGTATTGTATGCAGTGCATTGAAAGTGAGGGACAGAGGCTACAAGTTAATACCGAAGGTGAGGGATGCCAGTGGAGAGCTTTGAAGGATTGGGTGACATTCTGAATAGCAGGCAATACAGCCTTCTAAAACAGAAGGAAGAACTGCAAATCTCAAGAGAACCCACATGATATTTTGTCATTATCCCATATGTGGAATGCTGTAGGCTGCACACCAAGAAGTGCTATGCAAGTGCAGAGCGCCCTCAACTCCCATTGACTTCAGAATGCTCAGCAGGCCTCTACCCTCTGTGAGGACTGGTCAGCTTGTCTGTTGCAAGGACACATCATGTTTCTTACCTAGAAGGTCTGTCCAGGCCTTTGTCTGGAGAAGGGTGATATAAGGAGGTCTGTGAAAACAAATAGGTCAATCCGTTAAACTTTTGCACTGGAAAAAAGTGTGACATTTTCCAGGGATATAATCTAGGACCATTCATTAAATTAGTGACCCTAAGATGAGCCCCATTAAAATCAGGCTATCATGATTAATGTCCTATGCACTGCAGACTACAGGTTCAATGATATTTCAGAACAGAATTTATATCGTTTTTAAAAGAGCTCCATAAGATTTCTTACCACACTTTCAGTTATATCTTTCAATTTAAAATACCAATCCAGGACTTTCTATTTGTTTTTTCATAATTTGCTACACTGTAATTGAAATTGATTAAAAGTGGAAATATATAAAATCTAAAAAGAAAAAGAAAATTTTTATCTGCATATAAAGACCCGCAGAATTTCTTCCAATTACTCACCAAAGTATCAATGTGAATTAAAGCTGGAAACTCTTTGAAAATGTAGCTGAAAGAGCCATCATTTTTGTGGCCATTTGCTGGCCACTCTAAATTCATTTTAAGAACTGTTCTTTTCACAGAGGCCTAATGCCTTTTCATTGCTTTAACAGTAGCTATTGCATGACACCTGAAAGATGGAATGCAGTGCTACCCTGAAATATTTTAACTTGTCAACGTAAATTCAATCTTAAGTGACAAATACTTTTAAACCATTCACTTAATAGGTTTCAAGACTGCAGCCAGAATTAGAGTTACGTAGCACTTTTTTGTGATCGGTAGAAAAGGAATTGTCTTGTCCCCATCGTGCCTCTTCATGGGCACAAAGCTAGGTCAGAGAAATGTTAAACATTTCACGCTATATCATTTCAAAGATGACCCCAGTGAGCTGTAAATAGAATTTTCACATGGCTTTATATTCTGCAGGATCTACTTTTCCCTGTATAGAAAAAGTATAGGGTGTGCTGCAATCATATAGAAAAATTATGGTCTTTTTAAATGCTTTGTCATTGCATATATCAATTTTTAAAAAATGACTGGATTCAAGGTTCAAAAAAAATATAATACAGTCAAACTAATTTTTAGTAACTGACATGTAATCACACCTCTAGAGAAACATTTAGGAATAGATTTTGCATTACCACAGACATTCAGCACAGCATGAGCATTCTATAATCACAGTCAACAATACCTAAATATAATGGGTTCTATAAGGACCAGATATACCCGAGATTCTTCAGAGGCAGCAGTCTGAAATTAGTTTTCAATAGTCCTCATTCTTAAAAGATTCAGATCACATACTAAACTATTCCACCAAAAACACAAATGAACATAATTTACTGGATTATTCACTAAACTTTATTACATTTTAAAAGTAGAGAAAGCCACACAAATTTGGATAAAATATGAACATAACATTGCCTAAAACTTGCAACTGATCCCAAATTTTTCCAGACATTTTAAACAGCCTTGTTAACATGATTCAGAACTTTTTGGTTTTAGATGGGAATGGAAGTTGAGATGAAAGTAGCTGAAAATAATTCCAAAATCAGTTTCAGAGGAAAGAGCTTCAGATTAGCTCTGGATGAGGACCAAAGCTTGTGTTTATCTGAAATAAAATTTTTGCTTTACTCATCAATATTTATTTATATTCACTATTATTATTATTAATAAATACCTATATTACTGTAGTGTCCAGACTTCCCAGTTGGGATCAAGGTCCCATTGCGCTAGGTGCTGTACAAACACATATCAAAACACAGTCTCTGCTGCACAGAATTTACAAATTGAAGACAAGGATGAAGAGAGAGGATACCATCTTCTATGTACATTTTTTATGCATTTGAAAAAAGTTTTGATTACTACAAATACGTAACCTAAGTGCCAACTATCATTATCATCTTGCCCCACAACCAATCAACAATTATTGATTTTACTTTTATATGCATGATGGCAGAACTGAATCCAGTGGAAACATTTATTATTTATAGTGTATAATCTAAGGGCCGTATCCTGCTATCAGTTTTTGCATGCTGCTCTTGGTCAGCTGATTTCAACTGGGACCTCCACAAGTGGATCAGTGGCAGGATATAATGTTAACAGACATGACTGTAGCAAGCCTGAGGTTTCACTGGAATATAGTATAGCCTCGTGGATAAGGCATTGGCTATGGACTCAGAAGACCTAGATTGTATTCCCAGCTCTGCCACTAGACTGCTGTGTGACCTTGGGCAAGTCACTTCTCCGCTCTGTGTCTCAGTTTTCCCATCTATAAAACTGGGATAAAGATAGTAAGTATCTTTGTGAAGTGCTTGGATGTGTACTGATGAAAAGTGCTATAGAAGAGTTAGCTACTGCTATTTCTAGTCACCGCTAGATTTTAATATGCTTATCAGCTATTGAGCTGAACCTGTTAAGAGCAGGCTGAACATTTTTATCAAACTTTTCTTTTTTAAATGAAAACTGGCTTTTCAAAGGAAAAGAACATATTTGTTTCCTTCACAATTTTCTGATTTTTCAATGCAACATCTAAAATTGAAATTTTTTAGCAAAAACAAAAAAAGGTTTTGATTTTCAAAAAAAGAATCCCCCCAAATTTGCAGAAAATTGAGAAAGAATTTTTAAAATTTCCCATTTAGAATGTAAATGTTTGACTAGCTTTCAAAATATATACAGCTATTCTCATTTTGTTCTCTTTCAATTCATTCTGAAATGAAATGGGCTGTGGGACTAAATTGTGTGAAGCATGGGAATCCTCCATGAAAACTGTTCCATTTCAAAGTTTTCACTGTTTCTGTATTCACATCACCTAATCTTGCTATCCAGGCACAGGCAAAAAATACTGCCAAACTAAGAAAACAAGTTTTCTACAGGCCATATGTTCCTAAACTGTGGTACTCTTGGGACTCCTTGAAGTCCATTTGTTAAAATTTTGTCACCACACTGAAGGGAGACCTGGGGCAATTTCACTACTGAATCCACTACTTTGGATACTGTTATAGTATCTCAACAAAGATGATTTCTCCCTAGGGCTCTCAAACTGCTTCGGAAGAGCAAATTGCATACTGTTGACATGCACCAGATTGTACCTAATGGCAGGTATTTTAATTTATTTTAAATTGAAGGGAATAAAAGAAGAGAAAAAAGAAATTGAATCCTTTGTCCCTCATCCTTCCTCTCTGCAGTGCATGCAACATTGGAAAACAAGGTTTATCAGACTAAGGGGAAACATTTTTGTGGAATCCCATGTTAAAATACTGGTGGCATACCACTGTGCTCCCATGCCACAGAGAGAAGAGGATAGCTGAAAATGAAAACAAAACAGGATGCCTAAGCACTTGTGCTACACAAAGGGCCTTGTTTGGGTGTTATGCCCAAAACAACCCCAAAAAACATATGCAACAGAAGAGCACGATGGATGTACATGCAACCAAAAAGTGCTGTCTGATACACAAGTAGGTGACACCACTGATACCTGGAGTAAGTTATTACAGGAGCTAGGCTTTGCACATTAACATTGCCTCAGGCAACATTAACTTGCAATGTGTGGCTTATACATATAGCCGATTTCTCTATTCCTCATCCATTGCACCTACTAGCTTTGGTCATAAGGCACTGTGCTGACGCACACGCGGTCATGGACTGATGGATGGTGTGGACCAGTGTTCCCAGAAGTATGGCTCTGTCCACATGGCATGACTGCTTTAGCAATGGCCCTTTTGGTGGAAGACTGTGCCACTATTGTTGGCCATGCGCCCGGCTTTTTCTAGCATTAGGAGCTTACATCAGCAAAGATGTTTGCTACAAATTGTGTCCTTTTCCCATGAAGCTTTTTCTGTACCCCATGTACACCCTTTCCTATGAGAGGAGAGCTTTCAGCTCTTAGACCATAGTCCTTTTTGTTTGTGACAATACAAATAATGCTTTAAATTAGCTTCTCTTTTGTTTCTTACAGACACATTTTTTTTTCTTATAGACACATTTTAACAACGGAAAGACATTGCTTGCAGGTTTCAACGTCCCAGAGAAAGATGGATCTCCAAATCTTTTTGTCATCTGGCTTGGTAATGTGTTAATTCATTACTTTATATTATTGCCTGCTGCTAGCCGATTAGTGTAATGCATTTTGGAAGAGAGAAAATAATTAGTGAATTGGATTAAAAAAATGAAAAACAGAAATAGATGAATGCAGACCAAGGTCTCTGAGGCCTGGTAACCCATATGAAGAAATCATTTTATCTGCAGATTAGAGTGAAGCTTACAATGAGAAACTAGTCTCAATAATCCATGTTTTGCAGGGAATAAAGCATCACAATACAACCTCTCTATATGCTGCTGAAATAGAGGACTACGTTTTTGAGCCAAATCTATTACCAAGCTCTATTAATAATAATTTAGTGTTTTCATAGATATTAAACCTTTTTATAGATCTCAGGAAATTGTCCTTATTTCATTTTCTAAAGATTTGGAATTAAATTAGGGCTGATGAAGAATGCCACCCTGGCATGTTCAAAAATCATGAGTCAGTTTAAAAACATTATAAATCTTGAGTGCTTTTTATTTACTCCCTAGTTTTTGAGCCTTTATGATTCATGTTTTCAAGCTTTTCTCTGCAACCATGAGGACTAAAAACTTACTTTTTAAAAAAATGGAGATTGAGATTCTCAAATGGACTATCTGACTCTAGGAGCTGGGATTCTAAGAATAACACCAAATATTGCAATGCATGGAATACAATTGTTAGAATTTGCCAACACTGAGGAAGTTACACTGACAGGCATAGAAAGCAAAGTTCTCTGTTTATTTGCACAACATAATGGAGCAAAGTCCTCAGCAGTTTTGTATGCTTTCCTATACTGTCCCACTGACGCACATCAAGCATGTGGAGGGACCACATTTATATGATGTAAATGTAACCTAGCTCCCACACCCAGTCTTGGTCTCAAGGCTGACAACATGTGGCTGTCTAATCTATACTGCACCAATCATAATCATAGGTAGGCACCAATACAAGAGTTTGAGCTTAAGTGTGGTCCTAGTTAGAGCTATGTTCACTGCCACAACAGTTGCAATTAATATCAAAGGTGGATTTTCTTATGATTATCCACTTTCCTCTAAAAATCAGAGTCAGACCATCAACTCACATGGTATTAGTCACCAGACACAGAGAATGATGACTTTAGATCACTTGTAGTGGCCCTTCAAGGACTGCAGACTCTGGGGACTACAATGCAAACTCCAGCCAAACCTGAACCAAGGAGGACAGAGTCCATTACAAGTGTAAAGAACTACTATGTCAGCTGAGGCTGGTAGTTGAAAAACAACGTTTTTTGCTACCCAGCATTGGGGTCAGACTGCGACTGCATGAGACGTAACTTCTCACCCCGGCTTTGGTCCACAGAAGGGCCCATCACAATAGCAGTCCCTGTGAGTAGGGACTGTTCAGTTTTTGTTCTTTCCCAGGAGCAAATCATCAGGGCTCGAAGTAGGGAGGAGGTAGGCTCTTGTCCCCCCGTCAGCAGCCCAAAGTGCTTAAAGTTAAGCATGTACCTGATTGCTTTCCTGACCAGGAGATGTTTTGCCAGATCCCGGCCTTTATGGTGACTGATAATAGAGCTAGGAAAAATTGGTGAAAGTTTTTGTGTGTCCCCATGAAAATCAGTGTTGATTTTTGGCCATTCATTTGGCATGACTTTGCTCCCGTGAAATTTTGTTTAATCCACTAAATTTCACAAACATGGTATTTTTGAACAAAGTGTTGTTTTAAACATTTTCACGAACACCTAAAATATTTGAGGAAATATTTTTTTCAAGAATCACAGACACTCACTTTAAAAAACAGACATGTTTTGTAAATTAAATAAACACAAAACCAACACATTAGTTATAAATATTTTACCCAGCTCTACTGGACACAAATTCCAAAAGATCATATCCTGAGTGATTAAAATGGCTTCTTCTGTTATCGACTGAGTGCCCTCAAGACAAGGAGTTCAGGTTTTGTCAGGTTGCTGAGACTAAAAGCACACTTGAATAGTCTGCAGTGTGGTGTACAATGAGGGGCCATGTTTTTCTTTTAATCCTTGAAGACATTATTTTGGATAGGGGAATGGAAGCTAATCAAGAATCATGAATGACTTAAAACCACATTGTGACAGGACATTGTCTTGTGCTCAAGTACAACATGACATGAGACAAAAAAAATGAAAATCTGGATCTGTCCCATTTAGTGCAAGGCAATGGCAATCAGTCCTGTACTTAATTCTGATGTTATTTAATCAGAATCATGACAAATATTTATTCTTCAGTTACTAATTTACAACCACAATTCATTGCTAGTTTTCCTGGCTAGGAAACCTAATTATAAATATTTCAGTCAAAAAAAGCTCATCCAACATGACTTTCACTTGAAGGCTATAATTTGCTGCCAGATATATAAATCACAAATCTTGTTCTTGTAGACTGGGTTAATTGGTAACTAAAATCAATGCATAACTGAGGAAGTGGGAATATATCAAGATTTAGAAACGTATGGTTTATTTTGTAATTTTGAATGCAACTCTTGGTGGTTTTGGAACCTGGACTCACTTTCTAATGTAATAAGAACAACATCCATATGCACTAGTGATCTGGAAAGCCATAAAGACAAAGATAAAATGATACCAAATTATGAATGGCCCAGGAGTTATTGGTAGGAAACTACTAAACATAAACAAACTCAGATATGACTAGTGAGTGTCATGCTCTTGTTTCCCAAGCAAATTGTCTGAACAAGAAAGAATGTGTCATTTACCTCATTGGAAACACCGGGAGAATTGTCTTGAACATAGTCCAAAAGCTTTTTAGGAGGCTGCACCATATAAGCAGAAGTGTAGAGATGAAATGGAGGAGTATCAATGGCAGCAAGGAATGAAACATGTGGAGAAGGTGACATAGTTAGAAACTGAGTGTTGACAGCATCAGATACAAGAGTGACACATATGGAGCAAAATGGGGGTTCACTGGAAGGAAGAGCGTGGTACAATAATTTTGCAATAATATCAAGCATCTTAATAAAATGTTAGTAATTTTAGCAAGTAAAACTTCCAACTTAAAACGTGAATAGTTGAATTAATACCAACAGTTTAAAAACTGGTGAGACAGAAGAATGTATAATAAAGGATTGAGTATTTATGGCCTGCTGGCGAAATTTCTATATGGACTTTACCTTATAGAGGATAATAATGACAACTAGTGATATTTTTGTCTCTAGATAGACATTTTTTTAGCCTGCCTACTCCCTGCCTACATATGGATGAATGAGGATAAAAAGAGTTTTAAAAGCTAGATAAAATTGTTAGTCTGTTTGATGAAAATATAAGGATGTATTGCAGGCTGTTGGACTACAAATTAAAAAAATACTTAAATATCAAATGCATTGTTTCAGTGAAAAATTAAAAATAGGATTACATATCTAAATTATTGAATGTTTTGTATTAATATATATGGGTTTGTAGTCCTTTTCAGTTGCATATACAGGGCTTGCTTCTGCTTTCATTGAAGTCAATGGGGGTTTTGTTATTGACTTAGTGAACACTGGAGCAGACTCAAAGAGTGTGCAGTTTCAAGTAGATGTCTAGTTTAAATTAAAGCTAACACCACCTATTTAGGTATAAAAGTATATATCCTGCATGTATGTGTGTGTGGGCGAGAGAGAGGCACACACAGATAAAACAGGCATCATTTAAAAATGCAACGTTGGTGTATTTATCACTGTAACACTGCAGTTACTGTTGATGCCTGTGTCAATAAATGTTGAATTCCACCCCTTTGAATCCCAACCCTCCAAAAGTCAACACTTTTTACCATAGGCACCTGCATTAACTTTAGTATCTATGGTTAGGATAGAGATTCCATAGTGACAAACATACCAATGTTGAGTTTCTAAACGGCGCCCATTTTCTGTGGGTGTGTATGTGTATTAAAAGTAGACACATTCCTTCATACAAAACTGAGTGCTTTTGGCTTTGGAATCTATAATTTTTAAAAATGTCTTCTACTCTTCATAATTTAATCAATCTAATGCAAAAATTTAATAAAAGTCAAAAACAATTCTGTTTTATATACAGCTGATATTACACTTAGCAACGAGTATATACCACTTATTCTATGTAGTCTATGCACCTTAATTAGTGATTAAAATCAATGTTTTGGCAGATTAAGCACTCAGTAAAGAAAATGGCCGAATGTATACATTGGACCCAAGTTTCAGGTAAAACTCCTATGGACTTCAGTGGGCTATTTTCCTGAGTTGTGAATCAAAAATTGGGCCCATATTATATAGAAACATGTTAGCATACACTGATGAAGATGTAATACTGATGATGAGTTTAATGTAATAAGGAAGATAGAGGCACATCTGTTTGGTATTTGGTGAATTGTATTTTAGCAATATATTATCCTAATGTTTAAATATTAATATTCTGTCCTCACTTACCGGACATCCAAACTCCAGTTCTGAAAAGAATTTATACCAGGGTTCATTTTCTAAATCTATGTCATCTGGGTTTATGTGATCAGTCTGGAGCCGTTGTGAAGGAAAAGGGAAGGAAAAGGCACACACTGAGTAAAGTGCTGGAAATGTCATGTCACATTAACACCACAAACACACACACACACACAAAACAAATAATAGGGGGAAAGGGAATGAAATAAAACCAAAGAATGAAGATGGGATTCCCTATGGGACATGTTTTTGTTCAAGAGCAGTCCCAGACTAGCTGTTTTAAAATGCCTCCTTTTTCAGCTTGCTCTTCCAGTGGTTGTTGCATAATGTTACATAGAATATGGAAAATATCAAGCACTTTAAAAATAATTTTTCAAAAGCTGAGTTTTATGTTTGGCAGCATGAACAATTAGGATCTAAAACCTATTATGTGTCCTGTAAAAGAAAGGAGCATAATTATAGAACAAATGTAATGGCTGTTTTCTTCTTTAGCGTATACAAAAAAGTGCCCAAGCTGACTAAGGGGTAAATAGACACACATGATTTTAGCCATGTTGCTTTAAGCCACTCTTGGTCTTCTTATGAAAGAAGGCATATTATTCTGTATCTTTTCAACCTGAAGCTAAGCACACAGCCCAGATAAGCAATATCCATCATGCAGGCATGATTATGTTAAAAAGCCATTTCAGCCTATGTAATGAAACTGCCATCTATTTAAATCATCTTGTTTGAAATTTATAGTAGTAGTAATTATGGATTTGAGTGCTTTTGGTTTTATTTTAAATCTTTTGATTTCATTATTTTTATATTGTCGATGCATTAATTTTCATATGAAAATTTTCACATTTTGCAGCAAAAAATGGGAACAAGTATGAATTACAGCTAGTGGGCTGCCACCTTGGCCAACACATCGGGGACTGAATTGCAGATCTCCAAAGTTAAATACATGAGCTGCTACAGCTTGAGCTAAAGAATCATGGCTCTGTAGCTCGGGGCTGTATCACCTCATGTCTTCTGTGGATTGGCACCGAATGGGACCCTATACCACGCACACCAGTGGTATAAAATAGCATAAAGCAGGGGTCAGCAACCTTTCAGAAGTGGTGTGCCAAGTCTTCATTTATTCACTCTAATTTAAGGTTCGCGTGCTGGCAATACATTTTAATGTTTTTAGAAGGTCTCTCTCTATAAGTCTATGTTATATAGATAAACTATTGTTGTATTTAAAGTAAATAAGTTTTTTAAAATATTTAAGAAGCTTCATTTAAAATAAAATTAAAATGCCAATCTTATCAGTTTAGTGTGATCCTTTTCCTTGCTGAGTCTTCCAATGTGGGCTACAGCAGGGAGTGGCTGAGGCCAGGAGCAGAGTCCGGGGCTGGCTGCCGGTACCCCAGGCCAGCAGTGGGCTGAGCGGGGCTGGAAGTCTGGACACCGGCTGGCAGGGGGGCTGGCGGCCGGAACCCCAGACCGGCAGCGGGCTGAGCCTCTCAGCCTGCCACTGGCCCTACTCAGTCCACTGCTGGTCTGGGGTTCCGGCAGGGGTAAAAGTAACTTAAATTTCTTACAGGTACTGTCATATTACTGGGACAGTCCTGGTTGTGGCTGGGTTACCTGGATGGTGGATGGGTCCTTGCCCACGCTGTTCCTGTTTCTGCCAAGGGAACTGCAGGCCAGCTGTGTGGGGGCACTGTATCTGCAGGCAAATGGGGGGCGGCAGCAGAAGACCAGGGCTGGCTCCAGGCACCAGCCCAGCAAGCAAGTGCTTGGGGCGGCCAACGGGGTGGGGGGGGGGCACGTCCAGTTCTTCAGCAGTGGCTCTCTCACTGAGGGAAGGACCAGCCGCTGAAGACTGAAGGGCGGCGGCAGAGCTGCCGCAGACAGCGATCGCAGCTTTTTTTTTTTTTTTTTTTCTGCTCTGGGTGGCAAAAATGCTGGAGCCGGCCCTGCAAAAGACCCTCTGGCCTGCCGCTCCCTTCCCCCAGGGGGCCGCAGGGACAGCACGTGCCTGCAGTGCCCTGGTGTCCAGCCACAGTGGAGAGAGAGGGGCAGCAGGACAGGCTGGGACATGGACACCTCCACTGCATCTCCCGCCATCCCCTTTCACTTGCCTGACTGCCTGCTGGTTCGGCCACCAGCGCCAGCCTGCAGGAGAGTTCCAGCAGCCCCCCAGCTGGGAGTGCGCCATGCGCTGCACCCCAGCATTGTCCGGCTCTGGGCTCTGGCTGGGTTCGGTTGCTGGCCCCTTGCCAGCCGGGGTCTCAGCCGTCGGCCTGCTCAGCCCACTGCCAGCCTGCGGTTCTATTTACCCAGGCTGAGTGGGGCCAGCGTCCGGGACCTCGGCGTGCCATAAAAAAAATCGGCTTGCGTGCCACCTTTGGCACGCATGCCATAGGTTGCTGACCTCTGGCATAAAGGAAACTGCCCAATGAGCAGAAAAATAAGCAACAGAATTCTTCCATCCAGCGTGAAAAAATAACAGTCCAAAATACTAGCAGCTCCAGTGGGATATTAAATTTATTTTAAACTTTGTTTTTTTAAATACTTTCCAAAGGGTATTGGATTCTTTTGTGCAGCCTAAAGTAAGCTGTCAGTTAGCCCAAAGGTACAGCATACCCTTAGTTTAAAGTCTCTGAAATACAGCCCCCTCACCTCCTTACTCTTAAACTCATATGATTGTATTTAAAATGTAGTAATGTGTAGCTATAGTATGCCAGTTTATCATATCTCATAAACTAACTAAGCCAACGCCTGCCTGATGAATTATGTTGGTGATTCAGTGGGCAACACTGCCCTGAGTCAAGTTGGAGCCAATGTCCAATGATGTTATGGGGCATAGTTAGGGTGACCGTATGTCCCAAAGGGAGAATGGAACACCAGATGGGGCTAGGCACAGCTGCCCATACACTTGCCAGAGCCTTGCCTCCCTGCCCCACACAGGGCTAGCATCGCACAAGGCTGGTGCTGGCATTGCTGCTAGCTCAAGCCCTGACTACCCTCCGCCCAAGCCCTGCCTCTCCCTCTGCATGGGGCTGGCATTGCTTGTGCCCTCCTCCCCCAGCATGTTCCTCCACATCCCATTTTTTTGACAAATGCCCACTTCTGTCAAAAAAGTCAGGACAGGGCTTAAAAAAAGGAATGTCCTGGCTAAAATGGGACATATGGTCATCCTAGGCGTAGCGCTATTTTTTTCCATTAAAAATAGCACTGTGGTCTGGACCATTTACAGTAATTAAACATCCCATGGCATTTTTCTAGCAGAAACTCAAAGGGTTTGATTTAATCACAACAATCACCAATCTTGATCTGTTGAACAATTAACAGCACTACTGCCCTATCTTGATCTAGGTTTTTGTAAGACATTACTATAGCACCTGAGCACTACCCAACACTACAGATTTATCCTCACAGTACTTCTCAGATGTAGGGGAAATGTTATTCCAGTTTTACAGATGGGGAACTGAAGCCCAGAGATAAATTACTTGTCTATATCACATACCCGAGAAGGAAGTGATTTCAGATCTCCTGAGTCATACTCTTAGACTCCAACCATAAGATCATCCTTCATCTCTACAATATTTGTAGTTCAATATTACTGTTGGCAATCTGCTGCGATTCAATACAACATACCTTCCAAGACTTTAACAGAAAACTTGCATTGAATTTGGCTTCATAAATTGCCCAGTCCTGATTTGCTACTTTATTAGTCTTGAATTAAATATGTCTATTTTAGAAGAGCACATAAACTACAGAAGTCTAGTATATGATAACTATGATGCAGACAGTACAAAGGAAAATGCCTGAAAAAATCATGAATGCAGAGAACTAATCAGTAGTACATCCTACTCTTCAAAATACAATATTTGGACTATTCCATTTTTTGCACACCTTTTTGAAATACACCATGATTCTGAACTCGATAACCTGGGAAAAAGATAAAAAAAATACTGGTTTGTCCTCATTCCCATAGACGTAGGGCTTGTCTACGCAGTGGGGTAATGTGCTGTATAGCAGTATGGTTGCTAAAGTGCACTAACATACTGTGCATTAATTGGGCCATGTAGATCCTGCTGGTGCTCTAACACAGTGCTGTTTGAAACAGTACTATGTTAAAGTGCACTAGGGAACCTTTAGTGTACAACAGGAGGGTCTGCGTGGACCAATTAATGCACAACGTTAGAGCATTTTAGAGAACACATTTCTGTAAAGTACATTATCTCATGGCATAGACAAGCCCTGGGTTACACTATATTTAAGACAGAAGAGCACTTTATATAGATTTTCATACCAAAGAGGGCATTTTCCTTAAAGTCTCATTGACATATGGAGTAACTTAATAGTTGGTTCAGGAAATCATAAAGCTAACCTACAGTGAATCAGTGTGCCCCAGATAACATTTCCGGCTACACCAGCAAAGAAGTAGGTGGTGTTCCTTATAGAAAATCAATCAATCAGACACTGGGGTTCTATGCTGCATCTCCTGAAACAGGGCAGCAAGAGAGGGTAGTGTGGGGCCACATATGCCAGTCCAAAGCAGCTTCAAGGGTTGGCTTCCAGACTGTTATGACCCACCAAAGCAGCCCGTAGGGATTGAGGTGGAAGCCAAAATCTTACCGTTCCTTCTCATCATCCTAAAATGTTTTGATTTAGAAACAAATAGAAAGCTGTATTTCTGCTTGTTCAGAGAAAGCTGGAAATGACAGATTTGTCTGGAGTTTCACAGTCTTTGAATTGTTCAGGACCGTTATATAATATCATGTGAAGAACAGCATGGGTACACAAAGAACTAGAATAACAGGAGGCTTTCTCCATGGAGGTAAGACACATTGTTTCGTTTACATATTCAGCAGCAGAGGGCAGCAAATTTAACCAAAAGGACATGGTGCAAGTGGTGCAACTATAGCTAACATGGTTATAAGTTTTTTGTAGCTATCATAGTGAGTTTGCTGGATGCTGTTCTCTGCCTCTTTTCAAATATTGAACAGAGCTTTGGCCACACGACTCCAACTGACTATAATGGGAATCATTTGTCTGAAAAGTCTGTTCAGGGCTTTGAAAATGTACATCTTAAACTACATCCTGCATTTCATGTGTTAGAATCATATAAGGCCAATTGCTTTCACCTGGCTGTCAGTACTCCCTCTGCTGAACAGACTTTTTTTTCTTTGTTCTTCTCACTGTGATTCTTAGAAAGGCAAATCTATTTTGACAGAAGAAAATAAATGTTGGCTTTATCTACTAACCTAGGTTTGAATAGATCCAGGGGCATGTAAATCCTAGAAGGGTGCTATTCCCTTTATGACATGCTAGTTAACACAGACAACATTCCTGTACCTTACACTATAACTTACTCATTCAATACATTTTTAATTACTTATAGCAGGTTGAGAATTTCTCCCACAATGCATAAAGATTTAGGAAGAATCTTTATTCTTATGTCCTTTATAAAGAGTATTCAGCAAAACATTCTGTCAGTGTATTCAAAACATAGGAAAAATTACTGGACAACATGGACTACATTTTCAAAAGCGGCTTCTATATTTTCACTTGGAATTTTGCCTGGGTGACTTTGATCTATATAAACATGCATTTACAGGCACAAACCACATGTATATGTGAAAAGTGTGTAGTTAAATGGCTACTGACTCAATTTCCTTGGATGGATGGAACCACATTCTGTGGATGGATATTCAGAGGCAAGGTTAAGGTCTCTTTGGAAATATGGCCAGTGTGTTTATCATGACTTCGTCTTAATTTGCCCCTTCTATTCTTTGTCCCTAAAAAGAATCTCTCTTTCTACTTGTTTTCTTATGGCTGTTTTGGCTCCAGGTCCATTACAGGTTGGTTAGTTCTTGCAGTCTTTGTGACAACAAAGCATCTCTTTAATGTACTAGAGAGTTGAATTTCTAATTCCAGCTTAAAGGAATTTAAAACAACATTCCTGGCTGACACAAAGGGCCATTCCAGTTCAAACACTGATTTTATGTGTTGCAATTACAAGCTTGTAAAGTCAGAGCCAAACAAATCTGCATGCTGTAGGTTAAAAAAAACAGCCCCAAATTTCTCAGCACAGGAACAAAAAAGTTGACTACTCCTTGCTATTACTGCTAAAGGACATATAGTAATACTTTTGTATTTCTGCCCTTATTAAGATTAATTGGTTCTTCTGCATATGAAGTCAATGTGAATTTGCATTTAAAACAACTGCAAGATCAGGGCCAGTGTAAAAAAGTTCAGACCTGAAATTGATATAACATGAAATTCTCAAACTTTGGTGTTGATTGCCCTTCTACAATGTGCATTAAATACCTACTAAAAATCTACCACTTGTCACATAAAATTTTTTTATAAGCACCTTTTTTGTAGGACCACCAAAAACTTACTTTGTTGGCTTTATTGCAGATGTAGACTAATACAATTTTCTTAGAACTAGCATAACATGAGTGATGCTGGTGTACAAATAAGCAAAGAACAACACTTTTAGTTCCATTAGAAACCTGGGAAAATATATTTGCCAAATGCAAAAAGATAAATTTGGTAGAGGACAAATTTTTAATTTTATAGGAGTAAAATAAATCCAAAGTATTAAATAGTAATTAACTATCTTATTTTAAATTCATGAGTGATAATTCTACGTACTTATTAGGCTACTGAATCAGATGCTACCTTACCTGATATTTAGCTCCCACTGCCTCTGCTGGAAGACTATTCCACAGCCTAATACATCTCACTGGCAAGATGCTTTTCCTAAAATTCAGTCTAAATTTTATTTTTCTTAATTTCATTCTATTGTTCCTAGTTATACTCTCCAAAGCAGCAGCCTAAATAATAATTCTTCCTCCTCCTGGTTTATACTCTTCAATATTGGTAGACATCCTCAATAGTCTCTTATCAAGCTATGCATATTCAGTCATTTTATCTTTACTCATAAGCCAATCCGCTCCAGTCCCTGATCATTTTTGTTGCTGTTCTCTGGACTCCCTCAGCTTTGTCAATATCTTTCTTCTATGTGCCTAGAATTGAAAGCAACATGTCAAGTATGTCACACTAGAGTCACACAGAACGAACCTATTACCTCCCTCTTTGGTGACGTGAGGCTGCTGCACATATGATGCTGCAACCTTAAATTGCATTGGCCTTTTTTGTATCTATAGCACATAGCAAATCAGACATGATTCTGCAATCTATCACTCATAAATCTTTTTCAGCATTCCTGTTTCCCAGGCTGCTCCCTATTATTCAGTACATGGCCTCTGAATTATTAATCTGCAGACATATTAGTTTGCATTTTTCCAAGATGAATCTCATTTTCTTATTTTCTTATGATATTTCTAATCTCTCTAGGTCTCTTTGGAATGGTCACAATTTAGTATCATCTCAGAATTTCACTAGCATTCTGTTCACTTCCTCTTCTAGATCACTGAGGAAGATGTTGAATAATACTGACCCTAACATAGATTTTAGCAGACTGTTCTACTCTTTCTTAACTTGATACACTGCCATGTATCATCTTCCGTCATCTAGTCTTTTAGCCAGTTTTCAGTTGAATTTGCCATGTAAGATTTAATGAATACAGTATGCAATGCTTTATACAATATATTTAGATTTAATTATTGCATACTGCCTTTCCTTCATCCATTAATATTGTAACTCTGCCAGAAAAGCAATATATTACTTCATGTAACTTAACTTTTATAATCAATAGCAGTTACTATCTGGAAATTTCTAAACTGATGTTGTGCTGATAGCCTAGCACTGTGTTAATGGATTTAGAAGCTGCTCAAAAGGAAGCCATCTTAGGGGCAGCGCACTATATTTTGCATAAATTCCTCATTACCATTTTGAAAAATGAAATACATAGCATTGAAACATTCCCCTCCCCTGAATTTATTAATACTGTAGTTCCACTTTCCCACTTTGAGAACACTTGCTGTGCAAAGAGATGATTGTCTGTAACTACATCAGCCATGTCTGATCTTGCAACCTTTTGGAGTAGTTCACTGACTGCAAAGAGTCTGTATCAGTGAGTAAGTATTACTTGCAGAAGAAAAGGTTGCAGGATTAGGCCCCAAGTCCTCCCCATCCAATCAGAAAACAAGAAAGCTCTTCTACTGGAAAAGCTTATTTTATTTGCTTAAGAAATTTCCAGCAATGGTCAAATATTTTTAGCCAAAAAAAATCACAACTTATTTCATCGTATCTCTTTATTAAAGTTGAAAAATTATATTATCACATTCCTCAGCATTGCAGGTCAGTATGAAATTACTCTTGTTGTTTATTTTTCATATCACAAAGTCAAAATGTATTAGAGATGTGTGTCCTCACATGAAATAGCTCTGTAATTTTCAAACAGCCAGTTTTTACTTTCAGCCTGCCACCTCTCACTTGTTGAAGATTGTTTGTAATTGAAATGGTTAGTAAATGACCCTATCTGTAACACAGCCACTGTGATAGAAAAACCACTCAGCAAAAACAGAATTACTTTTTCACAGAACTGTCTGTAAATTCAGCTAGAGGATAAACTACCAATTCTCATAAGTCAGACAGATTCTGGTAAATCATTAGAACTATTAATTAGTTCAGTCAGTTTAAATGACCTGCGCTGAAAAGTGAAATTTCCCTTTGAAAGCAAGTCCCAGTTCTGTAAGAGCCCTATTTCATGGAATCACACAGCTTGCTATAGAAGCTAGTTAACCGGACCCACATTATTACATAAACCATAGAAAAAGATGATGAAACAGAGCCATCAGTGCAATTATTTAACATACTGTTGACATACTATATATGCCACAATCCATGCATGCAATACATTTATTTATTTTTAGATTAATAAAATGAGCCCTCTGAATTTATGTATAAAAATACTAATATAATACTGATATTATAATATTGCAATACTATGTATAATAATTACATTAACTCCCCCTTTAAACATGAGTCCATCAACCATTCCATCTCGTGGAAAAAAGATAACGTGATATGCATCAATCTCCATAAATGATGGGGTATTGGAACTAGGGTACAGCAGAAGAGCTGGTTGCATATGCCTTTTCAGTGAATGGAAACTTAGGTTAGTGATCATTTTGCAAGCATTAGATTTCAGCCTTATTAGACATGCTTATGAGGAATATCACAACTACAGACACATGGCTCAGAAAACAGCAAGAAAATTTTTTTAGTCACAGGTTAGTGTGCAGGCAACCAGTGTTCTTGTGATGATACCATTAGGCACATATCCAGAAAACACACTGTAGGATTTTTTTTTTCTGGACTATCTAGTGACATACCACCACAGGGGTGTGCATAACTCCTATGTTAATCATATGTGTTGATAAAATTATTGTAAACAGGTGACAAAGTGACTGCTGGATATGCATTCAAATTGCAACAAGTAGCTTCCATGAACTTTACATCTAACGTGAAATCTAAAAGGAGTTTAATTTCTCACAGTGATTGACTTCTTTTTAATGCCAAAGAAGCTAAATTGAACAAGTAAATCAAACCAATCCTAAATTATCTACACAACCATCCAGGAGGATCAAGGCAGAATTTACCACGTGAGCTGATCAAACTCCAAATACAAAAATGGATATTCAAGACTAACTAGTTATAATTTGCAATTAAAATAAGCAGCAAAAATTTAACCCTCACTAAGCCTTTTGTTGTGGGAAAACATTTCAAATACACCTCTTACCGGTCTTTCATGTTCAAGAATTGATGATTTCCCCGGCTCGTATTCAAAAATACTTCTTGGTTCAGAACGGAATTTGCGGGTATCTACTTTTCTGTCAGGAGGATCCCAGTCATTTCTAAATAAGAAATATAAACAGTTGAGTGGGATTGTCTTTTCCATCAACACTGCAGCTCTGTAAAAGGCATATACAGATGTCAGGAGTTACACTGCACCATACAATTTTCATGAATAGAATATTAAGACAGAGACATAACCCTCAAGGGAAGGACTGATGAATTAGGCAAAGCTTAGCCCCTTTAACTTACTCCATGTGTCTATGCCTGTGTCTGCACTAGCCTTTTTCTTTCCTACTATTGCTAACACTGGTGCAGTTTTACCAGTGATAGCAATAGTGGGGATGCTAGTGTAATGTTTGTTCCACAGTAAATCTGAAATTTATATAGAGGTTTTTATGCATTTGAAGGGTACATTAAAAGCAGCAAACATTACTAAATCTCCTTACAATATTATTATAGATATTGATTCAATTATTGATATACATTTCCCACCACTGCTGTTCCATATGTCATAGCAATGGTGGGAGTAGTAATGTAGACAGGATACAGCCAGTATTTTTACCACTGTATTGGGTATACTAGCTCTGAGCAGGTTGAGATGACACATGGTTAAAATGCTGGTGGCCATCAGAAGCATTTATTTGATCATATACAAATCCAGTAAAACTTAAAGCAACGTTAATTGTGTAGGTAACGCTAAATGCTTTAGTCACTGGACAAAGCTTTCATAAATACATACTGATTAAATTATATAGTTAGCAAAATGTTTCATGCTTGATAACTTCAGGAACAATATTTAAAGAAAATAGTATAATGGATGCTCTGTATGCTGATCTGTAGCTGTATTCTTCTCACTTGTTTGTATCCAGATACAATGTTCAACTAGAAGTTTGCTTAATCAAATAAACGATCATTTCAGTTAATCTTTATAAGTTCTTCAGGTCAGGCACCTTGAGTGCAGTTCTGGTCCTACTTATTCAATGGCAGTTAACTTCAATGGAACCAAGATTTCATCCATTATCTTCATAACTATAAATTGCCTAGCAGCTTGTTGGTGCTATCCAGTAAAATCACTTTGTATTCTATTTTAATTAGTTTCTTATATTGCATCTCTCACCATAATATCATAACACTTATTTGGATTACATTTCATTTGTGGTTGTCACCTAGTTGTTATAATGGCAGGAACTTTCATTTCCGGGCAGTTTTTGCCATCACTAGCCTTATTGTATTCAGGATGACTGCAGCCTACATGTCTTTTTAATTAGAAATGTGGCAAATGGTCCACCAGTAACTCATGGGGGAGAGTCGCTGGTAATTGCTGTATGTTCACAGTAAGAGCTAGCAAATCCTGGTAAGTTACGTCAGCCTATGTTACATCATATGATGTGACATAGTTTGAAGTGACCTGACATTAAGCAAAGCATGTCATGTTTTATCATGTGCTTAAAAAAAAAATCTATACAGTAGCTTTTCTGTTGAAAGTGAACAGCACAGGTATGTTTGTAGGAGCAAGTGCTGGGATACAGATATCTCTGCTGTTAGATTGCTGTACTTTTTAAGCAAAGTAAAACCATTTTGTTTACTTACTTTATATTTTAGCTGGGAAGAAATTATGGTTTCAGAGCAGAAAACTGAAATTATGCCTACCACGAATGAATGAGGATATGGAACTGTTTTGTACAGGCCGCATTTTATTCAAAATAACTCAGAGAATTTAATTTTAAAGACAAAAAGATGTCATTAAAATTTAGATTCATACTCATTTTACTTAATTTACAATGTTTAGCCCTTAATCCCTTATGTGCTGTGACTTCTTGTGTCTGACTGATAATGTGAAGCATACCATATCTTGCCTTCCAGTTCCAAAGATGTGATGCATGTGGACCCTAAACCTTCTTAGGGGAGGGTTTAAATGCTTTCATTTCATAGACAATTAAAAATATCCTAGTCGCAAGAAAGACTCACTCTTTTAATGCTGGTGCCATGGCTGTCTGGGCATTACAGCGGTCATGAGTACACAAAGCTAAAGACTTCAGAATTCCCCAATCTAGAGAACTTGGATTTCTTCTGTCAATCTCGTCATCCAGCAGATTAAAATAGATAAAATGGCTGGAATGGTTTCCTCCAGGCAGAATGAATTGCAGGAGACCTTGGTTCCTGGCTCCTAAAAGGATCTTCACTCTATCTGGCCAGATGGCAGGACTATCACCACAACTCCAGAATTTGGATAGAGGTAAGCAGTTCTACATTTCTGTATGGCATGCTAACAAAAGCCTACACTGTAATCACTAGCACAGGTTCTTATCTTGCCCTGACCAACCAGACCATGGCAACAGCCATCAAGCTTAAACTTGGGAAAAACTAAGGCCCTAAGGTACAGAAGACAGACAGGAATGCAAAAGTAATTTATTTTCACCTGATATAAGACATTTCTTAAAAGAGAAACCAAACCAATTAAACTTGAGCTCAAGTGCTTAGTCCTGAGTGGTTCATTCGAGGTGTTAGAATCATTATTATATGATCTTAGCATATGAGGCTATTATAAGATTAAAATATATTACATTCCACTCCCTGCTCACATTGATAGTAGAGTAAAACAAATTAGTTATCTTTTGGAATGAATTTATATACAGATATTTTGAAAAGCTGCAATGATAGGATCAGTTGGTTGAATGTTCAAAAGCTCTTAATTTTCTTTTCCTAAAATACATTCTATATAGATTACTAAGGGATTTTTTGTTTGATTGCCGTTTTTCAAATTCAGTGTCTGAAAAAGTTTATTATTCGTTGCATAGAATTCCTTTTATAGATATAAAAGACATTTCCTGCTATCAACAAGACAGAATGGGCCAAATTCTGCTCTCATTTATATGGTGCATCCAAGATACTGGAAGCTGCATCCATAACTTGGAACAGAATGTGGCCCATTTTGTTTTCTTAAAACGCATTGCTGTTAATATTTAGAAATAGTTAATGTAAAACTGGATTTTGAACTCGTACCTGTAAATTTCTACGGTCTGCATGTATGAAAATAAAAAGTTTGCTCCAGCACTGGAACTTGTAATTGGAATAAATAGTACAGCACTTTTCATTTAATCTGATCTCCTTTGACTAAAGGGATAGGGGATTCTTTCCTGAACTAACAGGATTTAGCTCTTGGTGGGCTGAGTATTAATTCCAACACTAGGATTTGTGCTACTGCAGCAAGAGAGGCAGGAAAATGCCCAAGTCTCTTCAATCAGAAACCCTTCTTCTCCTTCAAAAGAAGAGATAGGGAAGTGGGAGGAGGATATGGAATTTTCCTCATCATGTCTCCAAAGATGTGCCACACAAACATCTCAGATGGCGCTGGTCCACTTACTGTACTGTGTTACAATTTTGCTTGCAATTTGCAAAATCACTTACATCCTGCTCTCTGCTAGGAGGTTTCATAAAAGGGGTTTCTATATGTTTACGTGGGGGAAAAAAAAACACCCCGCAGCGGCAAGTCTCAGAGCTTGGGTCTACAGATTTGGGTTCCCACAGCTTGTGCTATGGGGCTTAAAAATAGCCCTGTAGACATTTGGGCTTGGGCTGGAGCTCTGAGTCCCATCCATCTCACCTGATTTCAGAACCCAACCTCGAGCCTCAATGGGAATATCTACACAGCTCTTTTTAGTGCTGCAATGTGAGCCTGGTGAGCCAGAGTCTGTAGACCCAGGCTCTTAGACTTGCCACCACTGGTGATTTTTTGGAGGGCAGATGTACCAAAGGTCTCAAACTACTTTTATGCATCAGCACAAAGTCATAGTGAGAAATGGTCATTGCAGCCTGGATCATTCTGAAATACAGGAGGCAGGATAGTCCCATGGAAAAGAGTGGATGTTCAATATGCTTTACAAGGTATCATTGGCATGAGACTTCCTAGGCTCCTTAAGTACCAGTGCCAGGCAAGACAGCTTCAAGTACAGTGCCCACACTGAAGCAATAACATCATTTAATATCTGAATGCCCATTGAGTCATGGCCTTGTTTTCATAAGAACATAAGAATGACCATACTGGGTCAGATCAATGGTCCATCTAGTCCAGTGACCTGCCTTCTGATAGTGGCCAATGCCAGGTGCTTCACAGGGAATGAACAGAAAGCAGCAGTTTATCAAATGATCTATGCCCTGTTGTCCAGTCCCAGCTTCTGGCAGTCAGAGGTTTAGAGCATGGGGCTGTGTCCATGATCATCATGGCTAATAGCCACTGATGGATCTATCCTCCATGAATTTATCTAATTCTTTTTTGAACCCTGTTATAGTTTTGGCCTTCACAACATCCCCTGGCAACAAGTTCCACAGGTTGACTGGGCGTTGTGTGAAGAAATATTTCGTTATGTTTGTTTTAAAGCTATTGTCCATTAATTTAATTGGGTGACCCCTGGTTCTTGTGTTGTGTGAAGGGGTAAATAACACTTCCTTATTCAATTTTTTAATACCATTAATGATTTCATAGACCTCTATCATATAGCTCCTTAGTTATCTCTTTTCTTAGATGAACAGTTCTAGTCATTTAATCTCTCCTCATATAAAAGCAGTTCCATACCCCTAATAATTTTTGTTGCCCTTCTCTGTAATTTTTTCAATTCTAATACATCTTTTTTGAGATAGGGCAACCAGATCTGCTAACTGTATTAAAAGTGTGGGCGTACCATGGATTTATAGTGACATTATGATATTTTCTGCCTTATTGGTTCCTAACATTGTTAGCTTTTTTGACTGCCGCTGCACATTGAACAGAAGTTTTCAGAGAACTATCCACAATGAATCCAAGATCTCTTTCCTGAGTGATAACAGGTAATTTAGACTCCATCATTTTGTATGTATAGTTGGGATTATGTTTTCCCAATATTTCCCAGTATTACTTTGCATTTATCAACACTGAATTTCATCTGCAATATTTTTGCCCAGTCACCTAGTTTTGAGATCCCTTTCTAATTCTTCACAGTCACAGTCCACCGTTTGGACTCAACTATATACATTTATTTTGTATCATCTGCAAACTTTGACACCTCTAGATCCTTTTTTAAAAACTGGCATTACATTAGCTATCCTCTAGTCATCTGGTACAGAGGCAATATGTAAACTATCACAGTTAGCAGTTCTGCAATTTCATATTTGATTTCTTTCAGAACTCTTGGGTGACTAACATCTGGACTGGTGACTTATTACAGTTTAATTTATCAATTTTTTCCAAAACCTCTTCTCTTAACACCTCAGTCTGGGGCAGTTCCTCAAATGTGTTACCTAAAAAGAATGGCTTAAGTGTGGGAATATAAAAATAGGCAATATTTAGTCATCTCCCTTCATGTGATGTAATTGAATGGGACTCTCTTTCATTTGACTATTTTTCTTCAGTTCCTGCCTGTATTTTATCAACTTCTATCCAGTCCTCTCTAGTAGGATACAGAATATGCCCTTTAATAAATCCCCTCCTAAGAGTGTGTCTGTTTGATTCATGTGATCCTCCACACCAGTTAGCTTTCTCCCAGCTGTCTACAACCTTTTTAATTTTACATGACAGTAATCTGGTTCCATTTTGGTTTAGGTGGAGCCCATCCTTCCAGTACAGGCTGCTCCTTTCCAAAAAGGTTCCACAGTTCCTAATAAACCCAAATCCCTTCTCCAAACACCATCATCTCATCCACATATTGAAACCCCGCAGTTCTTCTGCCTGTCTAACCGGCCCTGCAGGTGGAACTGGAAATGTTTCAGAGAATGCTACCATGGAGGTACTGGACTTTAATCTCTTACCTAGTAGACTAAACTTGGCTTCCAGGACCTCTATCCTTCTTTTCCTATGTCATTGGTACCTACATGTACCACGACCACCGGCACCTACTCTGCACTATATATAAGTCTTTCTATATATCTCAAGAGGACTGCAACCTTCACATCTGCCAGGCAATTCACCATGCAGTTCTCCCGGTGATCACAAACCCAACTCTCTCATGCTGCTTCTACATCCATTAATTTTATTAGTTGATTGTAATGTTGTATTTACTATAGACTGTTTCCCCATCCCAGTAAATCTGCTTACTTTTCGGATGTAGACCTCTCTCTTGGACGAAGTGGTGGGACTGGAGGTGGTACATGTGGAGGAGGTATCGGGGAAGAGACCTTAAAGGCATCAGTGCCATTGTCAGAAATGCTTTTAGACAATGGTCTGTATGTCTGTGTCTTTGCAGCAGGGTGTGACTGAGCGGGGAGGGATGGGCTGTAACTACCTAAAGTAAAACAGAACACAGAAACAACTAAAATGCATCTCAGTAAAATACCAAACATTCATTTAACAAATCTGGGACATCAAAACCTTGTAAGTTTTAGAAACACATTGGTGAGTATTGTGTGCCTTTTCAAATAAATATTATAGATCTATATATATGGCCCCTCTTCCCTGCCCCACCCCACAAAGGCTCAGGATATTTCATGGGAATTAATCACAAGCTGGGGGGAGATAATGTCTGAGGTGCAGCTCATGGCAATTAACTGCAACCTCTTATTAGTCCCCCAGAACTGTCCTGCCCTCAGCTGTTATTGATGTCATAGGCTGAGAAGGAAAGAGAAATAGACACACCTTTTTCATTCTTTTTAATGAATGTTCTTTGGGTTTGTATGTAAGAGCATCTCTATGTAATTAGATCTGTGGACAATTACCCAGACAAATTTCTTGATTAAGCTCTCAAGAGTCCATTTGGGTCATGAATCTTGGATACACACACATGTTCTTGATAACATACAAAATATCAGCATGGGAGCCCCATTGAAAGCAATATGAAAATTTAAAGAACTCTTAAAAGCGCTTTTTGCATAATACACAATTGTACATTTCATTCACATGATAAGGAGTTTTTGTTCTAGTAAAATATCACTGCAGTATGATTTCTTTCTTCTGAAAGATTTGAAATTTATACATCTGTCATAGGAATAATATTTTACTTTTTTAGTGCTAAATAATGTCAATTCAGTATGAAAAATTAAGAAGATCACAAAATAGAAGCATCATAACTAGGTTTTCTTAATGTAGTATAATCTAAAAATATGGCAGTTGTATACAACATACTGCACGATGCTTATCTTCACCTGTATATGTAATTACACTTAACACTTTCATACTGCACTTTACTTTTTAGTTTAATATTCAGGAGTCAAACTATACACTATCATTAGCAAAAATAAATATAATTTAGTCAGAGATTACAACATTACAGTATATCCCATCTGCATTGAGAGGACCACATCTGCAGTACATGTCTGATTAATTCTGTAGTAAGAAATAAACCAAAATGAGGCTTTGCCACATTTGGTGAACGAAGACACAAACAGAGATCAAAAGGAAAGATGACATTTGATGACAACGATGAAAAACTTAATAAGAGCAGGCCTGAGTGGTTAGCTACCACTGCTGCTCGCTGACACTAACAAAAGATTTATTGGAAGTGAGGGAATAACTCCTACCAGTATTATATGCATATGCAGCATTATACATGTCTGTGCCGTCATCTATAAAGAGAAATATATATGTTACAGTAGTGCACTAGCTGTCAGTATATCATAACAAGCAGCTTTTGTCTTTGCAAATACAAACAGAAGATTAGTAGGCAATCAGCTCTCAGCCCTCATGTACATGTTTTCTGGAATTTGTCTTTGCCCTTTACACTTATCATGGGCTATTTTTATCATCCTATTCTGAGTGGCATATTGTTGCCATGATACCCAGATTGCAGAGTTAGTGGTTCATGCCAAATTGTGAGTTTTACTCATTCTTTTCTATTCAACCCTCATCTCTTCCCAACCATTCCCTCTCCTGTCTTTTCCCCCTTATTAGAGGACAGTAACATATCATTCCTACTATGAAAATCAACTTCTTACATCTAGCAATGTTGTCCAGTAGCTAGAGCAGGGGACTAGGAGACATCATTTTGGTGTTCTTCCATTCTTGATTCTGCCATTGATGTCATGTATGACCACAGGCAAATCAACCTAGCTACATCAATCTTCCCATCAGTAAAATCAGAATAATATCAACTCCCTCCCTCACTGAGGTATAATGAAGCATAATTATTGTCGTAAAGTGCCTTGACATCCTTGGATGAAAGGGAGAATAAGCAAAAATATGATTATCAGTAAGACTAATAATATGTCAGAGGTTCCTTTCCTTCAAAAAATAATTTATTTACAAATTAATAGGAGGAGAGAGGAAAATAAGTAGGGGCAGCGTATTTCCTCATTCAGTAGGCTCATTGTCCTAGCGCACAGGGGCTCTGTAACAGAAGGTAGCAATGACCACCCTGCACCCAGCCAAGTCCTGGTCACTCAGACTGAAGATGGGTACAGGTAAAGTTCCTTGCTACTCAGAACATCTCACTGACCTCTTGTGCTGTACATGATCAGATATAGGCTTTTATCCTTTATTTTTTGTTAGTAATGAAAATAAGTCCATCAGAAAAGTACGTAGCCTTTTGCTGGAAAAACACGTCTGCTGTAATAACATTTATCACATCAACTTAGCTTGGAGAAACTCCCATTGGGCTCTATTCAGTATCTACAACTCAGTGATCATAAGCTTTATTATGATCTGCAAGCAAGCCACCAGAATGCAGGGAAAGTGCATTTCTTAATGCCACTAAGAGTTATGTAACAAACAGAAAAATGTATACTTACCAGGCTTGTGAACCATATGGATTTGCTTGAACATTGTCTTATACCAATCCTTTGGCCGGTCAACTGTCTGAATAAAATACAGTTTACAACAATTAGCTAAAGAAACAAAAAGATCAGTGGTGACATATTACAGCAAATTCATCCCTGCTGTAACTCCACTGACTTGTAAAGAGATTCTGTAGGCATGAATTTGGCCCATTGTGGTCAGTCCCTTATTGATCCCTCACACACACACTTGCTCGTTCACTGTACAGCTGCAAGGTTTCCTATGAATCTTTGACTCAGCCCTAAATATCTTTCAGAGTTTGGAATCTGCTCTTGGATACAAAGACAGTATTTAAGAATATAGGAATTGCCGTACCGGATCAGTGGTCCATCTATTTAATGCCCTGCCTCTGACAGTGGCCAGTACCAGATGCTTTTATAGGTAAGACCCTACCAAATTCCCAACCGTGAAAAACGCATCACGGACCCTGAAATCTGGTCTCCCCTGTGAATTCTGGTCTTTTGTGAACATCTACCTTATACTATAAAGATTTCACCAGTGTTTCTCAAAGTGGGGGTCCTGACTCAAAAGGGGACGACAGGAGGGTTGCGAGGTTTTTCTAGGGGTATTGCAGCATTGCCACCCTTTTGCGCTGCTTTTAGAGCTGGGTGGCCAGAGAGTGATGGCTGCTAGCCAAGCGCCCAGTTCTGAAGGCAGCGCTCTGCCAGCAGCAGTGCAGAAGTAAGGGTGGCAATACTATATTATGCCATCCTTACTTCTGTGATGCTGCTGGGGACGGCGCTGCCTTTGGAGCTGGGCTACCGACCAGCAGCCACTACTCTCTGGCAGCCCAGTTTTGAAGGCAGCAGAGCCACCACTTGCATCACAGAAGTAAAGGTGGCAATATCGTGACCCCCCTACAATAACCTTGTGAACCTCCCCACCACAAACCCCTTTTGGGTCAGGACCCCTACAGTTACAAAACTGTGAAATTTCAGATTTAAATATCTGAAATAATGAAATTTACAATTTTTAAAATCCTATGATCACAAAATTAACCAGAATGGACCGTGAATTTGTTAGGGCTCTATTTATAGGAAAGTGCAAGAAATCTAACAGTAGGCAATTACTTACCCACAGGAAACATTTCTTCCTAACTCCAGGCAGTTAGTGATGAACATGAAATTATCTTAAAATAAAATTGCTATTGAATGCAGCTGTAGAAATTTTCATTACCTGTATAAATGTCTTTTTTTAATGCTACTAGGAATTTGACCTTCATGATATCTTGTGGCAATGAGTTCCATATGTTACTATTTTTACATAATGCATAATTGTTTCCTTTTGTCAGTTTTACATTTGTTGCCTTTTAATTTGATCGAATTTTGCCTACTCCTTGTATCAGGAAAAAGAATAAGCAGGAGCATTCAATTTACCTTCTGAATACTACTCATTATTTGGTACACCTCTGTGACGTTTCCTCTGGAAACTGAATAGTCCCAATGTTTTCAATTTTTTTTCTTATGGAAATTTCTCCAGGCCTCTAACTACTTTCACTACCCATCTTTGAACCCCTTCTATTTCTGCAATATCTTTTTTGAGATAAGATGATCAGAACTGAAATAGTTTTGTGGGTGAGGAGAGATCACTGATTTATATAATAGCAAAAAACTGTTTTCAAGATTATTTTCTATCCTGTCCTTTTTATATCCTAGCATTTTGTTTGCTTTTGGTGACCATTGCTGAGCAGTGAGCAGATCATTTTATTCTGATGTCCACAATGAAGCCCATATTGTTAGATGAGTGGTGATAATCAATGTAGAGCCTCACAATATATACAAAAAGTTCAATATATACCTTGCAACGCGCATTACTTTGCATTTGCCATTGTTGAATTTTATCTGTTATCATGGTGCCCATTCACGTTCACCTGCTGAAATTCCCAGGGGTGGCTCCAGGCACCAGCACCCCAAGTGCGTGCCTGGGGCGGCCAGCCACAGGGGGCGCTCTGCCGGTCACTGCAAGGGCGGCAGGCAGGTTGCCTTCGGCGGCATGCCTGCGGAGGGTCCATTGGTCCCGCGGCTTTGGCGGACTTCCCGCAGGCTGCCGCCGAATTCACGGGACCGGGGACCTTCTGCAGGCAAGCTGCCGAAGGCAGCCTGCCTGCTGTGCCTGGGGCGGCAAAATGCCTAGGTCCCTGGAAGTACCCCAAACTCTCCTCTAGTCCAAATTAACCTACAGAATTTGGACATCTGAATATTTATCACCTCACTGTTCACCATCTGTTCTAAGTCACTAATAAATATTTTAAACAGCAG
Source organism: Chelonoidis abingdonii (assembly GCF_003597395.2). NCBI lineage: Eukaryota > Metazoa > Chordata > Testudines > Testudinidae > Chelonoidis > Chelonoidis abingdonii. The sequence goes on from NC_133773.1 coordinate 83,555,165, forward strand.
TTTGCTTACCTATGTTAAAAGAGGCACTTTTTTTGTTGTTTTAAATGCTCCTTGCTACAGTCATTACCTTATATTTAACTCTTCTATTTTGTTAACCCCTAAAACTGCACTTTGAGGAGCTATCATTGTAATAACTGGACAGAAACTGCTCCCTATCAAAAAACTTGTCTGCAAGACTTTTTGTGAAAAAAATATTAGGTCTCACAAAATTGCTAATTTATGGCATAAAATACCACTGTATACAATAGGCCAAATCAATCTCTCCAGTTTTTGATCTGGAGATGAAAAGAGCAAACACTCAACTGAAAAGGCCAGAAATCTGTTGGAGGGAAAGAAGTTGACCCTAAGCCATAGTAACTTCTGCCCCACATCTGAGTGCAGGGAGTTTATCTGACCTGAGATTTGGGCTGGTTGGTTTGCATGGAGTGGAGATGCTCAAGGAAAAGCTGCTTGGTGTGGCATTATCCTCCCTCCAATCCCCATCTGCAAACTCACAGACATTAATTCTGATCTTCTTAACATTAATTCCCAAGGGTTGGTTATGTCTCTGTACTTGCAAGACTGTGGGGAGGGATAATTGAGCTTGATTTATGAAGAAGCCATTGGATCCATGCTACCACCATCTCCCTGCTTGTGATGGGCCAGAAATGATCCTCCAACTGAGTTTGGATGCATGGTGGTGAAAATCTATGGGAATTAATGCAGAAGTGTCAACATTAATCCTTATGGTTATGTCCTCACAGTTTGCCAGAGAATGAAGGTGCATAGATGTCTCCAGGCCCAATTCCCTTGCTGACAGTCACATCCCCTCCAAATCTATGGATATCCAATCATGCAGAATACATGAAGAGAGGCTTTCATGGGGCCAGCGGAGTAGAGGAGTGGCGGGAGGGAAGCATGATATCATTAAGTTTCAGTTCTCCTCTCCCAAACATATTTTTGTACTTGAGCAGTAGTACTTGGAAGACTCTATAATCATTTTCAGTGTTGTAACAATCCATCAGAAAGTGCACAATTAAAGCAGGCATCTAAGATTCTCAGTGTAGCTTTTTTCATTTTGCCCTACATTCTATTTCACATACAAAGCAACCCATAATTAAACAGTGCTTTGTGTTAAAATGTTTCCTAATTAACAGTGGGTAAAATCCATTAAAAGAAATCAGTTCTAGCTGGAATGTTACATCATCGCAAAAGGAAAACAAATCTGGTCAGACTGCATTTTGTTATTTACACACAAAAGAAAGGCATCTTTAGTATTCAGAATAATTTTATAGTTAATTGTGAAACAGTTATTTTGGATACTGTAGTTAAAAAATATGCCGTCACACTACATTTTAGTGACTTTTTTCTTGGTTAGATCCATAGTAATGGTATTTAAATCTAGCGATGTCTAGTACAGTACTTTAATTTCTGCTTGTGGATACAGTTGATACTGCACATATAAGATTTATTACTGTATTTAGGAAAATAGCCTAATTCACTTACTGCTTGATTTAAAAGTTCTGTTTCTTACTGAGACAGAATAATTGCATTTTGTGTTTGTAAGTTCTTATTCCCAAATACTGGTATTTTATAGAAGCAGAAGAAACAGATTTCCAACAACATAGCTAATGCTCAAATTTGAGGACATACATGATTAGATTCTTACAGCTCTCTTGTTTTTCCTCATCTTTGAAAAGATTCAAAGGCTTAGCAATAACACAGCATAGATACTATTTTGTGCCCAAACTAGCTGGAAAATTTGAAAACTGGATTAAAATCACAGCTGACAATTTGACTGAAAACTCTTCTGAGAGAGTTCCAATGTGATCATTCACTTCCAAAGTCCAATTTTTCTGTCCTGACACTTCAAAGTGCCTGGGGCTATTATGCTGATAGTTTGGTTGTATTGGAAGGGTCTGAGTGCCAGACTTTGGCTTACCCCCATGCTTCCTGATTTGGCAGGGGCTGAAATACTATCAAGGCAACAAGCTCAGATGCTGGGAGGAAGGAGAGCTTTGCAATGACTGCTTCCAGTTTGAGATACAGAAATGTTAAGGATGGATTTTGAAGACAGCTCCAGCCAGCCTTTCTTGGCAGGACAGCACTGAGCTTTGAGGACTGGGGGCAGAAAGGAAAAACGGGAGGAGATCATCAGCGCTACATGCTGCAAAAAAAGTTTGTTTCTAAACCCTCATTTGAAAGCCTCTCTTTGTGCAGCACAGTGTCTCAATATGCAATAGTTATGTTATTTACAATGAAGTGCAGTGGCTGAATGGTCAAGGTGCTTGATTACAATCCTGGAAAATGTGGGTTCAAACGCACACTGAATGACCCTCAAGTTCACCCAGCTACAAAATGGATACCTGATCCAAAGGCTTAGAGAGATAAGGTGGGTGAGATTATATCTTTTATTGGACAACTTCTAACCATAGGGTTAAGGAAGTCAAAGACGGCTGGATGCAAGGCTAGTCACATAACTCCCTTGTGTACTGTTAGCTATGGAAACAGATACAGATGTGCATTAAACCATGTCAGCGTGATGAGCTATCTGTGGCTTGGGGCAGACCTTTTTAATGTTATCTGCTACACTGGAACTCACGTTTACTGCACTCTGCAGGCAGCTGTCTTTTTAATTTGTACAAGAAACTTTGAAACTTTCATTGTATTGCTGAGATGAGCTGAACTGAAACACCCAGGTCCCTCCAACAGAAGACTAAAGGGTGAGCTGGATATTTGGGTGCCCAATGACCCTTGGAAAACAGAGCAACTGCTACTCTCCTGTTTTCCCTTGCTTATCGAAAATGCTGCTGTGGCACTTCTGTATGTTCCTGGACGGTGCTACATTTTTGAGGGATGGGATGGTGCAGCATGTTTGCTGACAACACCATCACCTTTCACCCTCTCACTGCTGGGATATGCTCAGATCTACATATCAGCCTCACTTTGTTTAAAGTGTATGCTCAGATCAATACCTTGAGAACTGAAACTATGGGGTGTGAGGGAAGTGGCAACACACACACACACACACACACACATTCTCTCTCTCTCTCTCTCTCTCTCACATGGTATATTCCTAGCAGACAATAACTTTTAACTCACTCTGGTCATGAGACTCATTTACATAACAGTAATATTACAAGCTGCACAAGGTTTTGATGCAGCAGCACAGACCTGAAAAGAAAGCAACCCCGAACTGGAAAAAAAAATCCAAATGGCATACATGAGTTTCAGAGAAAATCTTCAGAGACTGACACTATCCCAGATCTGGAAGTTAAATACACTGTTGGCAGCTTGCCAGCCACATTAAATACACTTGGGGGATTTCAGTTATACTCTTATATAACTAATATCCACCTTACGGAATCAATCTGCTATTCTTAAAAAAGCACAACAAAACAATAACTTCCTATACAAAAGGCAGGGCGGTCTGCTTAGCAGGAATGGGAAGCTATAGCTTAGTTCTAATGCAAGTTACTCATTTTTTAAAAGCTTTCTATTGTATAATTTGTATATGACAAAATCAAAGGAAAGGAAAGCAAGAAATGCTAGAGTTTCCTCCCCCCACCTTATTCAAAGTATCCCAGTCTTACCACTTATTCTGAAATCTTTCCTATTGCTTTTCTCCATCAATTCCTGTTTCCCCCCTAATTTTTCAATCCAGTGAAGCAGCTCTTGGCAATTACACAACTCCATATGTCAGTGTTGGCAGGCAAAGTATATCCAACAGTTGCTACATCCTTGCACCTCACAAAGATTTCACCTGCAAGGGCTCTGCTGCTTTCATCCTGGCTCCCACTCTTCTTACTCTCGCCGTCTAGCACAACACCTCTCCTCTGGCCAGGAAGGCCAGTGAGCTGCTCCTTCGTAGACTCACTGCTACTGTCTGGACCAGCCAGAAGGGGCTGCCCTGACAGCAGCATGGAAAGAATGCTTCAGCATAGAAAAAACAAAACTCTTCAGTCTGACATCCTGGGACTGCTCAAGCAGCGACTAGTGGCAAGTCATCAAAAACCGAACTAATCACAATGAGAGGGTTTCCATGCTGCTCATTTAAATATCATGAAAAAGCATGGAGGGTCCGTGATGCATTTAATTGGGATAGCAGTCAAACAAGTTATTATTGAAACAGGTCTGTTAATTTCAATACAGTAGCCATGGGAAAAAATAGGCACCTGAGGTTTATTTGCTAATGGGAAAAATTATCAAATTTTGTAGGTTTAGAATGACAAGACAGACAGTAAATGAAATTACAGCATAACGCCACAAAGGCCAGGGAAAATAATAGAAACAAGAATGAAACTGCAGTTCTGACTATATATAATTAAAACTAGAACTATGGAGTTGCCCAGTTATGCTTCCTGCAACACACAGTATTATATTCATGAGCCCTCTGATTACACATGCTCTATTCCACATTATATAAGACTAGAAGAATGCGAAAAACCCACTACCAACAATCAATTCATTGTCTGAGTTCTCTCTCTGTCACTCTCTCTCTTACACACACACAAACACATACTCCCTGGCATTTCCTACCGTTCTAATTGCTGTTGGGATTCCAGATTCATCTACTGGGCCAATCCCTGCATAATGTGGTGCTCTAATGACTGTGACTTTCTTCTCTTCCTCTGAAGATCTACAGATTGGTATTGTACTGGGAATGGTGCTGCTGCCAACAGACTGACCATACTGTGAGTATGTCTCTGTGGAATCTGTAAAGATAATGCGACAGAATGTTGTATAACGATAGAATAATCATACTTTGCACTTATAGCACGCTTTACATTTTCAAAGTGCTGTACAAACATGAAAGGAAATTTGATAACCACATACATACAGAATACCTGATAATACTACACGTTAGCCTGAGCAGCTAGGTTTAGTAGGATTTCCACTGCAAAACCTTCTACTCAAGGAGTTACACATATGTGGATTATTTTATTAACCTCTGTGCTGAGCTCAAAATCTCTCAGGTTAAGACAGACTTAAAGAAAACATACAACATTTGAAAACTAAATTTGCTTTTCTGCTTTTAAGGTCTGGCTGAGGGAAGAGAGACCAACACAGAGACAAACAAAAGTCTTAGCAAAGCTAGTGGAATAGACACTTTTTTCCTGTAAACTAGACTTGCCACTTTTCCATGCTTCTGGAAGCAGAAGAGTTCACATTACCACAGAGCACTCGTCCGTAGTATGGATGGCAGAGTTGAAAACTATTTCTATTCTACATGTGTAGTAATGAATTTACTCAAACATTCCACAGAGATTTTTCAGTACATATGTTGGATCCTGCTTTTATGCTGTGAGAATGTTACCCAGGAAATTCTCTTTAACGTTACCAGTTTTGGAACTTGGATGAATTATGAGGTCTATTATGTATTTTACAGATTCTTTTCATCCTTACATTTATATTAGTATCTTTATTTAAATAGCTTTATATGATTAATATGCCATGTGCACATCAATAACTCTGCCTCTCCCCGTAGCAGGCATGCCAATGGGCCACTTACATTTATTGAGGTTAAAACTGCAGGCTACTATGGGTTTTTGGTGCGGAGGATAATTTTGCAACTTCCTCCCCAACTCTTCTTTTAATTATTGAAATTAATACTAGCTACTACTACCTACCTCTAAAATTCACAGCAAGTCATTAACAAAAAGACACAATGTTAAGATGCTGGGATATGCCATATGAAGCCGTGTACTGTCATAAGGTGATGTGTTTAGATGTAATCTTGCATACAGAAGAAACATAATAAGATTCTCTAGTCATTCAGGCAACAGATTTCAGTGGCTAATTAGTGACTATCTAAGCATGGTTTGCAACAGCAGGTACGGTACTACCCACGTTTCTGCTGCAAGATGGCTGAAATTAGGCATAAAGCTAGATTTCTGGCACTGCTGGTGGAGACTATGATTTCCCTCCAATGCAATAGGTGTTACAGTCTTTAACGTTTAACTAGAAGAATTGTGATATAACGCAACAAAGGAGACTGTGATGATTTGCAGCTCTGAGTGTAATGTGAATATTTTCTCTCCCTGTTTATTGGAAGGAATTTGGATTTAACACAACCTGATGCTAAATTTAGAAAACTTTTGAAATCCGATCTTACGCTCCTTGCAAGGCCTAATCTGCTGGCATCAAAGGGTTTTTGAGTGTACAAGGAATGTGAGATCTGGCCATTGTTTTGTAAGTCTCAGAAATTCAGAACGACCCTGAGATAATGCTCTTAAATATTATATTCAAAAAGGACCGAGTAGGGACAATTTCTGAAGCATAGTTAATAAAGACTCAGATCTCTAAATCAGAGATCAGGTGTTTTTAAATGAACCTGTATTTTTGTCTGTGCAGATACACGTGCTCAGTTTTTGCTCTTATCACTTGTACTCAGATAATATACCATTTATACAATTCATAGATTTCAAAGCGAGAAGGGACAATTTTGGTCATCTAATCTGACCTCCTGTGTAACACAGGAGCAAACTCATTATGCATATTCAAATGTTTTTGTGCATATAGATTCTGAGTATGCAAATGTTGATGAGAAAACTGGAAAATCCATGTGATTGCACATACAAAGATTAATGGAGAGACATTATGTTAGGTCTTATATGTGCTTTTTTGAAAACAGAAATCATTTTAGACTATATTCCGTGGGGCAGAGATCTTGTCCTTATATGTTTGTAAAGTGCGATTTATTCTTATGACCCTCTAAAGAATACATATGAAATTTTATTTGGCAATGCTTTAAACTTTTAAAATTTCAGGACCTCACAATCTGTGAGGAGATGACTTCCACTGCAAACTGAGGGACCAGTCACTCAGCACCATGCAAAACTGGACCCTAATGCCTTAAGGAGGTTAAGAAACACCTAAGAGGATTTTGATCCACATTCAGGAATATCTGAAAGTCATGCAGTTTTAATCTATGATTTCACTCTCAATCTAACTAGTGGAATGATTGCAAGAGGTCATTCACATATGTAAAAGAATCTTGCTTTAAAGTAATAAGACTGTAGTAAATCCAGTTTAGGAAAGTTATTGTGTCTAACAATAAATTGTGTTGTTGCTTGTAATTTTCCCAAAGTACATGACTAGATAATACCTTTATTTATGTGGAATGCTCTGTAACTGCTTGCAGTCCTTGCCCCATAAATCAGAACATGTTGCATGATGTATAAAGTAAACATTATGTGAAAGGCTTACCCATCTTCTTGCCATGCTGCATGATAATGTTTGAATTGAGTGAAGCTGGTGGAGAGTAAGCTGAAGAAGGGGAAAAAGGCCTTTGAAAGTGACTCATTGGACTGGCAGCAGTGCCAGAGTTCCCATTCACTGTTATCTGGGCCTGAGAGAAACAAAACAATATCCCATTAAAGTACGCACAAAGTTCTCTGAATACCTTCGCAAATAAAGGGTGATGTAAGACCATCAACCACATGACAATGCACAGTTGTCAGGTACTTAGCCGCAACAGGAATCAGTATTCACTGAAATACAAAACTCATCACAGGACTGCAATGTGCTCCGTATGAATCTGCCTCCTCCTTTGTCCTTATAAAGGTCTTGTATGAAGAATACTGGAGTCATGGGAAGGGGACAGAAGGACCATAGTCAAGGCAGCAAGATGAGCCGCATAAAAAATATCTGCATGGATCTGACATCAGTAGAAAATGAAGGTGGCAGTAAAATTTACTCTCATCGTGTAACAAAGGCTGCCTTAGATCACTCACTTTAAAGGGACACCTCATTCCAGATACTTAGCTCTGGCTGACATTAATGGAACTGTGTGTGCAGACTGAAGAGGAAAAGACATAATCAGCTGAAACATCTTTGAAAGGTGGCACCTAGCACATGGGCAACTGTGAGATGCTTGAGTCTAATGCATATTATAGCAAAAAAAGGGGCATCAATGTGTCTTGTAAACAAAAATGGAGAAAGCAGTACAACAACGGATTCTGTTGACATCACAAAGCACTTGAGCTTTGCTCTCAGAAGGTTTCTCTAAGGCAAGGTGTCCTATCCCCCCCGCACCACATGGCTTTAGATCTCTACAGCTGGGCTGCCACACCACAGTTGGAGAGTTCTACAAAGAATATAGAGTGGAGAATCTGAGAAGATAAATCCATTTTTAATATCCAGTCATTATTTTCATTTTAAAAAAAGATGGCAAGGCTGCAATTTTCTGTCTCTTTTTCCATGCAATTATTTTTAAAACTCTAAACAAAATTATGAGCATTGAAAAACTCCTTTGTCTGGTTTTGTATAATAAAAGAGAACAATTGAAGAATTGATTTATGTTATACATGGCTACCCCACCATAATGTAACCCGATATAACACAGGTTCGCATATAGCGCGGTAGCAGTGGGGCTCCAGCGGCCCTTTAAAGGGTCCAGAGCTCCGGTTGCTGTGGGAAGCCCAGGGCCCTTTAAATCACCACTGGAGCCCTGCCGCCGCTACCCTGGGGCTCCAGCAGTGGGGCTCAGGCAAAGCTTTAAAGGGTTAGGGGCTCCGGCTGCTGCAGGGAGCCCCGGGCCCTTTAAATCACCACCGGAATCCTGCTGCTGCTACCTCGGGGTTGCGGCAGTGGGGCTCGGGCAGCGATTTAAAGGGCTCAGGCTCCCCGCAGCGACCGGAGCCTGGAGCTCTTTACATCACCACCGGAGCCCTGCCGCTGCCACCCTAGGGCTATGGCAGCAGGGCTCTGCCATGATTTAAAGGGCCTAGGGCTCCCTGCAGCTGGCACTCTGGGCTCTTTAAATCACTGCTGCAGCCCTGCCACTGCTACCCCAATATAACGGCGTTTCACTTATAATGCAGTAGGGATTTTTGGCTCTGCACGACCGCGTTATATCGGGGTAGCGGTATACTTTTGTTGAAAGCTGTAGTTATGAAATGTGAAGGTAAAGGTATGAAGAAGAAAAGCAAGGAACAAGAAGCCTCCGTTTTAAAAAGAATGTACATTATTGCTAGACTCTTTATAAATGAAATGTGGTTCACTCTCTTCTGCGATATTAGAAGTGATAGGCTTCACTCCTGTAGTTTAAGAAATGGGTATTCTGGGGATGAGGAATTTTAGGCTTGTTTTTACATCTCACACCCCCATACCTCCTACCACCTCAGTAGGAATTGCAGTTGTGTAAGAAAAAGAAGATCTAGCTCCTAAGTATATGTCATCAGAACTCCTGAATGCATTCATTTTATGGATATCTTTTAGAGTAAATTGAGTAGGTATTTGAACTTAAGGTTGTGCCAATGTGTCCATTAGAGCTTGCCTGCTCAGATCTGTTCCTTTAGAAATGCAAGGACAAACATTTAAACAGATTTTTTTTTAAAGATGCATTTATTTATTGTAAATATGTTTGCTGCTAAATTCTTTAAAGATAGTTACAATGAAATAACACAAATAAAGGTCTGATTTTCAAAATATCAAAATCCTAGTGCACATGTGTGCATGCTTAATTTGAACTCACAACTGTCACATTTATTCATAAATGTCAGGGGTTTACACATGCAACTGTCCAGCAGGATGTTTGCCCCTTTATTGCCAGTTGTCAGGTCCCAACTGGCTGTGATAACTATTACACATTCTAGTATCACGTGCATGGCATTGTGTTTTAAAAAGAACCTGAATATGGTCACTGGGATATAGGCTTTTATCACTTTACGGAAATGCTATCTATCAAAAACGTCCACAGACCCAGCAAATTGTAGCTCAACTCCTGACAGGAGACCTGAGCAGTAGTATTTCATATTGGTGCTTCATGCCATTCACTGACTCTTGATAGGACTTCACATTCAGGCTAAGATCCTACACCTGAGCTACTGAAGAGCTGTCTCACTCTATATAACCCTCCAAAAATACTTCTAGCCCTAGGAACACAAGCTCTGAATGAGCCCAGGGAGACTATTTCAGGAGCTAGAGAATGGTTCTTTTCAGCTGAGGCCCATTGGATGTGAGGCACCTTCCTTGTTCCTAAAACCAGAGTGAGCCCAATCTCTCCTCTTATAGAACTAAATGCAACTATCTCTTTGAGAAGACCTGTTCCCAATAGCAAAGGGTATGCACACATACACATGCCTACAAACACCTACACCATACACTCTTCATAAGATTTTCTTCCTTTGGTTGGAGGAACAGAATTAACAGATCATTTGTGGACTGGAAAAAATTATTCCTTTACATTTCTCTATTAGACACTTAGGTTCTACAGTGAGGGACACTTTACAAATGCCTGTGACAGACACTGAGATAAAACAGATTGGACAGATGCCTCAATACTATTAGTACTCAGCTATTATGATAGGGGGCTTACTTAGCCAGACAGACATCAGGAATGACTGTACATGACCGACATAAAAATGTGACATACTTGTTCCATTGTTACCAAGGAAGGTGGTTGCCTTGCTGACATGAAACATCAAATCAGCAAGGCTATTGGTGTTGTGGAAGCTCTCTGGAAGCCTCTGTGGCATCAACACCACATATCAACTTGGATAAGATGTGTACCCATCAAACAGCACTAGCTTCTGTCCTTTTGTATGGTTCTGAAACCTAGGCCACTGCAGAGATGCAAATGGGCCAGCTGGACATTTTCAAAATAAAACAGTAATGATGTATTGAAGGCATACGGTGGTTTCATTACATTATGAATGAGGATGTCAGGCTTTGGACCAACCAGCTTCCAATGTCTTCCCGGGCGACTCAATGCCAGCTCAGATAGCTTGGGCATTTGTTTCATATGTAGGAGTTCATACCAGCCCGCCAGCTTTATGCATTTGATCCAGCAAAAGCTGGATGGAGAGGACATTGCATATGCTGGAGGGATGGCATGGCTTCCTTCCTTGCCTGCCTCAGCCTTAATATAGAGCAGGCTGCAATGCTGGCAGGAAACCAGGCTTACTGGAAAAGGGTGATCTGAAGTATACACTCCAACAGCAGGAGAATGAATGAATAAATTATTGTTCTTTAGTGCTAGAAATCTTACAGGATATTAATATTTGCTTATATCCCTCAGCTAGAACTACTTGCTAGTGATTAACAGAATTTTCCTTTGAGCAAATACAACGTGATCATTACCATTGCTATTGGGCTTCAGCGTCTGATGCACCTTATACCCATGAGAGGGCTTGTTTTTTAAAAGCTAGCTGTGAGAAGTTGCCAGTCAACAGTGCTCTGCCCTCAGAATCACTGAGTAACCAATGATGCTTTTTCGGACATGATGCTTGTATTTTAGGGCCCAGTCCTGAGTGGTGTTGTGCCCCCTTATCTCCCATTTAAATGAAAATTTGTGTATGCTGTCTGGTAAATTTTAGATTTTGTTCTCATACGTATTTTTTTAAGAAGGGTGAAAAAGGCAGAGAAAACAACCAATTTGTCACCCAAATACAGAGGTAGCTGGGGCCTGCTAGAATCCCATATTCCAAACTTATCTCAAAATTATGCCTTTTCTCACTCTCGCCCAGTTCACTCTTTGCCCCATTACACTACACCTGGGCCCTCCTTGTGGAAGAGCTTTCTACTTCTGTTGATTGGGAGCCAAACTACCTAGGTGCAGGAACCTCCCAACCAGGTGACAGGGCAGAAGGCTGATCATCTCTTCACCCCTCCCACCCCGAGCCAGGCATCTGCATTAACTCTTACATTCAGTAGGAGCAGCTGCCTTCAATTCCCACTCAGAACAGCTGAGATGGAGCCAGGTGGGACACGAGCTACCTGCTGATTCTTAGAGATAGCCAGCAAAAGGAGAGAAGACTTGATTACAGAGGTCTGAGCAGCTGGAGAGGTGTTGTGCAGCAGTACTATAGCCAACCCCAGCATCCAGGACATTAGCTAGGATTGAAAATACTCAGGATCAATTCCCCAAGCCTGGGATAGTCTTAGCTAAACTGGGTTTTTAGCAGCTACAGTAAAATACAACTCCTCTCATACATGTCACTTACGATTTCTTGTGTTTTCCTGTTTTAAAACTATATTAACAAAAAAGAATCTGTGAAAAGAACTTTAAAGAGAAATCTTTATAATAGGATTAAACCTGAGAGCAAATTTGCAAAGCTGTTTACTTTGCCAGTTATTCTCTGTATTTTTTATTACAATTCCAAATATGTGCACTTGATTAAGAGCTTTGCTTTACAACTTGTCTCTTGCCTCAGGTTTTCACAAAGACCTAAATCAGTGGCTAAAGCAAGGGTTGGCAACCTCTGGCACGCGGCTCTCCAGGGTAAGCACCCTGGAGGGCTGGGCCAGTTTGTTCACTTGCCATGTCAGCAGGTTCAGCTGATCGCAGCTCCCACTGGCCGTGGTTCACCGCTCCAGGCCAATGGGGGTGGTGGGAAGCCGTGGGCAGCACATCCCTCAGCCTGCGCCGCTTCCCGCAGCCCCCATTGGCCTGGAGTGGTGAACCGCAGCCAGTGGGGGCCGCGATCAACCGAGCCTGCCGACATGGCAGGTGAACAAACTGGCCCAGCCTTCCAGGCTGCTTACCCTGGCAAGCCACGTGCCAGAGGTTGCCGACTTCTGGGCTAAAGCAATAGTTCTAATTTAGCATTGTGTTTGCTGAAAGTTTGTGTGGTGAGAGATGGTCCATATTTAAATAAAATTATCTTTGAAAATGATTAGCAAAAGAGGCAAAGAATAGTTATTAATAAAGGAAGAAATTCTCTATTTATAAATATATGGTCATCATTAAATAGCCAGTCATTGTCAATAGAAACTACTCTCTGGTGTCTGAGGTACTAGTTTTTCATTGTACTTTGAATAGCAAAATAACTGTGGTATCTGCTGGCTAATATGGACTCTATAACATTGACCACTTTAGACTTAGTGAATGGAGGAACAGGTTCAAGTAAGATATACAGTGGTCATTATGAATGTCTGCTTTGCCAACAGTAGCTATACACTGGTGTTTGAGATATCACAGCTTTTCACTACATGTAGAATAGGAAATAACTGTGCTTTCTCAGAGACCGTTTCGTGGTAATGTTGAGTAAATGCTGACCATACTGGGACTGGACACAGCAGCTGTCAGAGAGCTACAAAACTTCTTGTAAACACGTTGGATGGTGTAAGACCATCCAGTCCCTACTGTTCCTCCACTGATCATCTCCTCCATGAAAGAAAAGCAATCACCCTTGAGCAGGTTAGTGTCCCCACTTCGGGGGATGGAGTCACTGCCAGAACACCCATGCCTGCCACCAACCTTCCAATCAACTTCCCAGCTCCTGGAAACATTTGCAGTCATCTAACCCTTTTCAATAGGTGGAGAAAAGGGGAGGAGGAAAGGTTTGTAACAGAAGCAGTGGCTCCTTGTCATCTCAGTAGTGGTTCCTTGCAGCAGCCCCCTCTCCATGTGTGGCTCCCAGACTGGTTCTTCTTTATGTCCTTCAGAGGGATGCTCCTTCTTCCCCTTTTCCCATTAGGGATGAGTAATTTTTGTTGGCAGTTAAAAGGACAGATGGCACTGAAAAGATGTCTATCCATCTGGCCTCATGCTAACAAAGATGACTTTGGCTAAGGGTGGAAGTGGCTGCCAGATCACAGATCTCCATGAGGGGAAATTGGCCAAAAAAGAAGAGGTGGTAGGGCCAGCAAAAAAAACAGATCATGATCTTTTTAACATACCAACACAAATACTGTTGTTTGCACACAGATAATGTAGGCACCTGACATTCTCCTGAGTTGGTTGGTTAAAGCCGTGTTGATGCTGTTTTATCTGTGCATTTTGTCTAATCTTTGCTTACAAGTAGGAGGCAGTACACAGATTTGTAGTTCCAATGCTTTGAATTTTTTTTTGTTTCATGGGTGAGAATTACTGGTTTTACTTGACATGCCCATAATTTTGTCATGTAATATAAAAAGCATTCAGCACAGCGAACCTCTACTCTTCGAAGTAATTATTTGCAACTTTGGGGTAAAAATGTTCTTAAAAAGACATATTTTAGTTTTAAAGTTACATTTATAGTAAGTTAAAATTTGCTGTTGTTACTACATGTAAATGATAAAACAAAATCTTTGGTCAAAGTTATAAATATGGCAAGGTTATGATGCAGTAGAGCTCTGGTCTCAGCTTAGCATCATGTCATCAGAGAATCCCCACAAAGAATATTTATAGTTTTGTAATTCAGTGATCTGTTATTTAATTGAAATATGGGACCAATTCTGACTCACCTTAATCATAAATGCAGTTCCCTTGAAGTAAACATAAGTACTCACATGGGTAAAGTGAGCAGAATTTGACCCATATTCTATATCTTTTAATCTATACATATATAAATATACATATACAATACATTCTATTTAAACACATATGTATTTAGACTTGGTTATTTTCCTTGAGTTACTCAGAGAAAGTGCAGCCCTGAACAAACAACAGAATTCCTAGGATCCAAATCTAAGATTATTTATACAGTTCATTCCTGTAAAACAACTGTGCTTAAGAAGGGGAACTGTTAGTTAGAGGAGATAAAACAGAAACGGCTTCATGCAGTCAGTGGTCATGGCTAGCAGAAGACAAGATTGTGTTAAGTATTCTCATCAACCCTATTAATATGAATCTATGAGGTATATTAGTGCCTGACATATGTACCTCAATGATAGCTGAGAGCTGGTTTTCAGCCTCTCTCAAAATTCAACCTATGCATTCTTTTTGTATGGCAACTAATTAAATATTTTAAAGTAGATCAGCTTAAATTCCTCAGTCTGCTTTTCTTTAACATATTTGGACTAAGTGATAAGAGTGAAACTGGCCATTAGTTGTAAACAAACTGTTCACTATATCTTAGTTGAAATTAGAGTTGCACAACACATTGCACAATTTTGAATAGCTTTACGGAATCTGTTATTACTGTAGTAAATTATTGTAATAAAACATATTACCAGACTCTGCAGAACCTAAACAAACTACTGACACCATGCTCACATGAGTAATGGGATAACAGACAAAAATGAGTTCTTTTCCCCTTTGGTAACCTGGCTGAACAAACTGGAGGAAAAAGGAAGGATAATTACATGAGAAGTGGCAGCAGTGGTGGTTAAGGTGGTGCCATTTGACACAGCAGACATCTGGCTCAAGGTTGGGGAAGGTGTTTCAGAACAGTCAGTAGTATCATAGTTACAAGTCTGCAGCTCATCTAGAATGGCTGTGGAGGACTCACTCACTGTGCGAGAGGAGTACTCACTCATGGCAGAGTCTGTGATTACAGAGGCTGTTTCGTTCCTGTGGATAGTATTTTCAGGAGCTAGGAAAGGGTATTTATATGAAAAACGTGAGAGGGCCAGGGTTTTATAAAAGCGTGAAGGCAAAAAATCATCAAGCGTTGGCAAAATAAATGATGCTAGGTGGGTGCCACTGTCTGGTGAGAAAGAGGTTCTGTTAACTGGTACCACGGAAGGAGGAGGCAGTGAAGAAACTTCTGTTGCTGTTTGTCTGTGTGTCTGTGAAGCATTTACCTCCATCACATTGGCAGTTATTTTCTGGTTTCCAAGCTGAGTTATGAGAAAAAAATAAGAAAAGAGAACATATTACCAAATTAATAAAAACTTTCCCTTTGCCTTTTGCTGTGTGTAGGCAAGCTGCAAAACACATGCTTTTAGCTGTCCTAGGAAGTTCACATTCACATGGATTAGGAAATAAATCAACCATATTCTATATTAAAGAAGGAAAACATGAAGAAATAAACCTGTCAAGTATTATTGGAAGCAAAAGCCAGTAACCAGAGTGTGCTACGATGAATATTCAGAATGTGTTCCATAATTTCAGTTGAGATTTGAATAGGATCACACTTATATACATTGGAAAGTGTCGCTGTTAATTAATCAGCTTGTTTATCATCATAAAAGGCATCTTTCCTCCTCTGCAAATAATAAAGGTTTCCATCAGATCTTTTTGAAACAGGATATAATATGGATTAAAAGGGGATAGAATTAATTCAAATACTAATATCAAACATTCACATTAGTTGTGAGAAATGGATTGTGGAGTTTTTTCTTCTTGGAACCCATTACTTTTTTTTTTTCCACTGCCTCATTGACAAAAATAAATTTTGATAGTCCTTGAATATCAACCCCGGAGGCACCCTGTAAGCCTACTGGAGCACCACATGTATGAAGGAAGAAAGCCCAGTTGTTAGGATTATCTGGCTTAAATGCAAGATGAAGCAAGAGGGAGGGTGAAAGAGAGTTGGATAGGGAAGGTTTAATATCAAAACAAATATATTGCTTGGTTGGCTTCAAAATTATAGTGGTGGTGTTCTTAAGAAAACAAGGAAATATCTTTAAATGACAGTGCTTCTGAAAATTTGCCACACATGTGATGAGCTTTGTTTTCTGACAATTGGTAACAGAAACAACATATTAGTCTTGAACTAACCCAGAAACTCACATTTTGTACCAGCTTCTCCCCTCTCAATTAAAGATGCATGAAAATCATACTGTCAACAACCCCTTGTTAAGCAGGCATACAATACCTCTCCATGCTGTTTGCCAACCACACATTTTCTATAAGTTAGTGACATATTATATATCAAACAAACATTTTTTAAAAATGCTGCTTTTTTCAGCACTAATGATTTCATTTCTCAGAGGGCTAAGGAACTGCTGAATCACTCTAGAGAAGAGATGTGGAGGATATCCAAACAATATAAATTTTAGGACAATATTATACCATACACTGATTACCATGAAAAAATAATCAACAGTGACCACACTGTTGTCAGAGATACCACAGTTATTTCCTATCTACAGGCATCTGTAATTCTCATCTTTTGAAAATGTTTTAATCAGGCAGGTTTTCCTGAGCATTTGAAATGGCCTTTAAATCCAGAGTCTGAAAATATAATTTAAAGGCTTTATAGCATATTTGGTACAAAACCCAGATTGTGCTGCTTATGAGAGTTCATTAAATGTCCAGTTTTAAGAGAGGAAGTGTCATAAATAGATAGCTAAGGGTTAATGTTTCTTTTACCTGTAAAGGGTTAATAAAGGGAACCAAACACCTGACCAGAGGACCAATCAGGAAACTGGATTTTTCAAAGTCAGGAGGGGATTTTTTGGGGTTGAGTCTTTGTCTGTCTCTCAGCTATGAGAAAGTTCTTTCTATCTTCTAATCTTCTGTTTCCAGCTTGTAAGTACAGGTAGAAAAACAATATAGGCTTTTATGTTGTTTTGGGGTGTATTTACATGTGTGTAACTTGCTGGAATGTTTCAAATGGATATCTTTTTGAATCAGACTGTTTTATTCATATTTTTCTTATAAGCAATAGCCCTGTATTTTCACTTGATGCAGGGTTTATATTCTTATGTCTTTTTCTTTCTTTTATAAAAGTTTTCTTTGTAAGACTGTTTTGAGTTTTTCTCTTGGGAGGGTAAGCTCTGCAGCACCAGGGAATTTGTGGGAGGGGGAAAGAGAGAGAGAACATTCTGTTTCCTTGTATTTGGATTTGTCTCTTGTGGAATAGAGGAGACATGCTTCTTGGTATTGTGATGTAAAGAGATTGCATCAGTACTCCCAGGTTAGCCCAGATAGGAAAAGACTGGGGTGGAGAGAGAGAGGGGAAGGGAAGTGGGTTATTTCCCTTGCCGTAAACTCAGAGCTTCTGGGTCTTGGGGTCCCTCCAGGGAAAGTTTGGGGGGACCAGAGCGAGGCAGGTGCTGTAATTCCTGTCTGGTGGCAGCGAGATAAAATCCAAGCTAGTAATTAAGCTTGGAGGTTCATGCTAGGCACCCACATTCTGGACGCTAAGGTCCAGATTTGGGAGTTAGGCTTATGATAGGAACTTACTCACTTTGTGCAATAACAATAGTTCTTCAAGAGACGTGTCCCTATGGGTGCTCCACTGTAGGTATATCTGTGCCCCCGCGCCTCTCACTGGAGAATTTTGGTAGCAGCGTCCGTTCGGCCCACACATGCACCCTACCTACTTCATGGTCTGCCCAGAGGCTAACTAGTGCTGTGCTGGCAAACCACCCTCAGTTCCTTCTCCACCACAGAGCGTCTTGTCAAGAACTCCGAAGTAGAGGAGAGGACAATGGTTTGGGGCGCAACCATAGAGAGACACATCTCGAAGAACCAATCGTTACTGCACAAAGTGAGTAACTTCTTCTTTGAGTAGTAGTATCCCTTTGGTTATTTCACTGTTGGTCAGTCCACAGCGGTAGCCTCCCTGGAGGGCTGGTACTTCGGAGTGGAGTCTATTATTGACAATAGTATTGTGGAGCAGAAACTGGCATCAGAGGCAGAGTCTCGAGTAATTGCATAGTGTTCTGCAAAAGTCTGGACAGTGGTCCAAGTTGCTGCCCTGCAGATTTCTGAGGTGGGGACATCATTAAGAACTATGACTGGAGGTAGAAATGGATCTCAGAGTGCATGCAGATTACTGATGGGGGCAGTAGGTTATGCTCATGTTAACTGTGATTAATGCAACTGGAGACTCATTTGGAGAGTCTTTGAGCTAATATTGTGGAGACTTTGGATTTTTCTGAGAACAAAAGGAAGAGTTTAGGGGACTTGTAAAGTCCTTAGTCCTGTCCAAATAGAATGCTAGGGTTTTCCTAACATCAAGCAGATGAAGACTTTCCTCCCTGTTGTCACAATGTGGTTTTGGGGAAAAGGTAGGGCGGTGAATGAGTTGGTTCAAATGGAAGGACAAGGTTATTTTGGGAAGGATTTTCAGTTTTGGTCTCAGGGTGACTGTCTTTAAAAAAAGGCCATCAACGGTGGGTGTGCCATCAATGCCGCTAATTCTTCTACTAATAGGATCACAGAATCATAGGACTAGAAGAGACCTCAAAAGGTGATCTAGTCCAGTCCCTTGATCTCCAATCTAAACTACCCTTGCTGCAATTTAAGCCCATTATTTCTTGTCTATTCATCATATAGAGGTAATAGCCATTAGAAATGCTGTCTTCATGGACAGGTGTGGAAGGGAGCAAGTGACCATAGATTCAAAGGATGGTCTAGTTAAGGTTCTTAGAACCAGACTGAGATCCCATGTTGGTGTGGGTGGTCTAATGCGTGGGAAGAGGTTTAACATGCTCTTAATGAATCTGTTGTTGGATGGGAAAATACTGAGCATCTGTCCACCTGATAGTGGAAGGCTGTTAAGGTTGCTAGATGTACTTTCAGTGAGGTAAGAAACACCAGTCCTTCTGAGGTCTAGAATAGTGTCTAGGATCAAAGGGAGGGAGGAAGATGTCAGAGCCACTGGTTTGGAATTGCACCAGTTTTGGAATTTTCACTTCTGCAGGGAAGTACAACAAAGCAATTTCCTACTGAGCGAGAATACGTCTTTCACCTCCTTTGAGCATTCACTCTCTAAGTGCTGGAACCATGAAGAAGCCAAGCCTGGAACCAGAGGTTGGGGTAGGTTATAGATAGGTTGGGGTGAAGGATCCATCGGTCGTTTTGGTAGAGCAGGTGAGGAATGGGTCGAAGAGGAATTGGAGGACATACTGCCAGCTGTGCAAGGTATGGGTACCACAAGGTATGCGTTCCACACTTGTCTTGGCCAGAAGGGGGCAATCAGTCTGTCTTTTGCTCTCTCTTGCTGTATTTTAATAGGACCTCTGACATTAGAGGGAATGGAGGAAAGGTATAGAGCATCTCCCTGCCCCATGGAAAGATGAAAGCTTCCACCAGAAACGGTTTCCTCAGTTCAACTCTGGAACAGTAGTGGAGACATTTCTTGTTCTGGTAGGTAGCAAATAGGTCTATTGTTGGGGTTCCCCATAGGTTGTTTGCTATGAAGCACTGCTGGGTTCAACTCCCATTTGTGGTCATAAAAGAAATTCTGATTCAGACTGTCTGCTGTCACATTTTGCATCCCTGGCAGGTAAGAGGCTGAAATGAGCACATTATGGCAGATGCACCAATTCCACAGTTTCAGTGCTTCCATGCAAAGGAAGCATGATCTGGCACCTTGGTTGGTGATTTATATAAAACATGCATGCTATATTGTCTCATGACTTCTGTGTGAGTATCCCTGATGAGAGGGAGAAACTGTGCACAGACATTTCTGACAGCTCTTAGTTCCAAAAGATTGATATGGAGGCCTGATTCTGTGCGGTACCACTTGCCCTGGATGGTGCGGTTGTATAGGTGGGCTCCTCAGCCTATAAGTGAGGCATAAGTTGTTAGAATCAGTGTTGGTGGGGGGTGCCTGTGCAGATGTTAGATGGTTCTTTCCACCAATCCAAGGAGTGTTTGACCCTGGAGGGCATCAACAGTGGCTTGTTCAGCCCATCCTTGTTTAGAAAGTAGACAGATCTGAGCCATATATGTAAAATCTCATACAATTGGGTGTGTGGGATCAGGGATAGCTGACTGAGGGATAGCTCAGTGGTTTGAGCACTGGCCTGTTAAACCCAGGGCTGAGAGTTCAATCCTTGGGGGGGCCATTTAGGGAACTGGGGTAAAAAAATCTGTCTGGGGATTGGTCCTGCTTTGAGCAGGGGGTTGGACTAGATGATCTCCTAAGGTCCCTTCCAACCCTGACATTCTATGAAATGTGCATGCCACCATGTGCCCAAGAAGCTGGAGACAATTCTTGGCTGGTGGTTGTGGGCTGGCCTGGATTGTGTCTATAAGACTTCTCAGAGTGTTGAATCTGTGCAGTGGGAGGAAAACTTGTGTTTGTATTGTGCTGAGTTCGGCTCCAATAAATTCCAGATGCTGTATTGGGGTCAAAGTCGATTTCTAAGTGTTGAACTGCAGACCCAGTTGTGCAAATATATGCATGGTCCTCTGGGTGGCTCACAGGGCATCTTTGAAAGAACAAGCCTTAACAAGGCAGTTGCCCAGATATGGATAAAGGGAATCCCTAATGTTCATAGATGCACCGCTGTGATACAGAGAATTCTTTCCTGGGTGCTGGCTGGTGAGTCTTGCTCACATGCTCACGGTTTAACTGATCGCCATATTTGGAGTCGGGAAGGAATTTTCCTCCAGGGCAGATTGGCAGAGGCCCTGGAGGTTTTTTGCCTTCCTCTGCAGCGTGAGGCACGGGTCACTTGCTGGAGGATTCTCTGCACCTTGAGGTCTTTAAACCACAATTTGAGTGAGGACTTCACTAACTCAGACATAGTTTAGGGGTTTGTTACAGGAGTGGGTGGGTGAGATTCTGGGTCTTGCGTTGTGCAGGAGGTAAGACTAGATGATCGTAATGGTCCCTTCTGACCTCAAAGTCTATGAGAGGATCCTGGAGAATACTGTGGGTGTGGAAGAGAGGCCAAATGGGAGCAATCTGTACTGATAATGGTCCTGCCCAAAGGTAAATCGGAGGAACCTTCTGTGGGATGGTCAAATTGAAATGTGGAAGTAGGCATCTTGTAGGTCAAAGGCTTGCTCCAGAGATGGCAAAATGGCTGCTAGTGTGACCATCTTGACCGTTTGTGTCTTCACATATCTGTTTAGTGCCCTTAGATCTAGTTTGGGTCTCCAACCTCCATTTCTCTTGGGAATCATAAAATATCTGGAATAAAAACCCTTGCCTCTGAGGTGACTAGTGACTGGTTCCATAGCCCCTAGACATAACAGGTGATCTATTTTCTGCCATAATAGTCTCTCGTGAGAAGGGTCCCTGAAGGAGGAGGGTCGGGAGGACAGAGAGACGTGAAATGACTGGAGTAGCTCTTGAAGATATTCTCCAAGAACCATATGTTGAAGGTGATGTTTTTCCTCAACTCCTGTGGAAGAGTGTCAGGTGACTTCCACAGGGATATAGAAGGTCCGCATGTAGCAGCTGTTGTTGCAAGGAGTGGTTGCTCAGGGCCTCGACCAAAGCATTAAAACTGATGTTTTGAAGAGGATGGTTGAGACGCTGAGGATTGGGAAGTGGACAATTTCTGTTTTTGCATCATGGGTCTTTTACGCTGTGCCTCATAATACCACGGTGAAAGGAAAAACCAGGGTGGTTACGATCTGTGAGGTAGTTGTGAACTAAATTTCCTTTTCTGTCCTATTGTGTAGATTCCGAGAGAGCACAGTGTGGCTCCAGAATCCTTTAAAGTGTGGAGGCCGTAGGAGAATGTCTGGTGGGCTCCCTCTGGGAGACACTAGATGAGCGAGAAGTATGGGGCCTATAGGCTGCTCACTGATCCCAGTATGGCCACTGGTAAATGGCATGGGTGTGGCACCCATGGATGACCATATTGGGAAGATTGGGGATCAGAGCGTAGGTGTACCTGAGGAGAACTCAGATGCCATAATGGCAGGTTGTGATGTAACACCAGAGAAAAACTGTCATCCTGGTCACTGTCTGACTTCTTGCTGGATTCTAGTTCCTCTGTGATCATAACATCCCTAGAGAAGCAGGAACTCCTGGAGTCCCTAGAGAAGCAGGAACTCTTGCACTACCGCTGTTGCGCTTGGTGCTGTTAGTGATTGCCAATGCTAACTCATCAGCATTGATCTTTTTTTATAGGAGGCATCTTCCAACAAGGGCTGCTTTGAAGCACTCAGTGCCAAGGATGTTTTAGTGGGTGCTGATTTAGTAGAGTTGATATGGTCTCTATTCTTGTCTCTGGCAGGCAGTGATGCTGCTTCAGAGCCTTTGGACCTCAGGTCTTTAGGCACTGTGGCAGAGTTCACACCTGGGAGTCTCTGTTTCTTTAGGGTCCTGAGCACCAGAGCCATCGGTGCTGCAGTGACCCAACATGCCAGGGATCTCTCTGGCTAGTCGGGAGCTCTGTTTGGGGGCTTGCAGCCCTTTTTCTGGATGCTCTGTGGGGGGAGTCAGCTGACTTTCTCTGCAGTTCTCCCTCTCTGTAGGTTGATGGGTCTGGGGACGAGTCTTCTCCAGGATGCAGATCAGAACCAGGGTCAAATGTCCCTTTAAGAGCACCCTCCAGGAGGAGTTTCAGCTTTAGCGCCTGGCTCCCTAGAGAACTATCTTTCAGGTGCTGACAGAAGGTGCACTTCTGTGGGATGTGTCCTTCTCTGAGGCACTGGATGAAGCAAGAGTGTCGGTCCATCACAGGAGTTGCCCCCCTGCAGGAGAGGCTCCTTTTAAAACCGGGAGAACCGGGCATGCCCCTGGGGGGGCAATCCCACAACAAAGGCAGGAAAATGGGTCAAACGATTTTTTTTGTAATTGAAGAACAGAACCTTTAAAGCTACTGCAACAAAGAATGGAAATACTAAAAGAGCTATAAATTAACACTATCCAAATATAAAGTAAGCGAATAAACTGGACTGATATTTGCTCCATCTCAGGCCAAGGGCAGTCGAGAAGGAACTGAGGGTGGATTGCCCATGCAGTGCTAGATAGCCTCAAGGCAGATCACGAGGGAGGGAGGGCACATATACGGGCAAAAGGGACACCACTATCAAAATTCTCCGATTAAAAATGCAGGGTCACCAATACACCTACAGTGGAGCGCCCATAGGGACAATACTTGAAGAACCACCCTTATTCCCCCTGAGAAGAACTTATACGAGCAGTCCCACTAAAGTAAATAGAATCACTCCTATGAGTCAAGGTTACAGAACAGATCCTTTAACAGGTGAATAGAATTTACTTGTTCCAAATGAAAAAATCATTTGCCATTATTGGATTAATGGTACGTATAAAAATAAGGAGTTATGACAGTGGAGCACTACATCATATGAAGTTAAGAATCATAACTTATTCTGAGTGGTATTTCAGGGCTACACTCTAAAATGAAATCAAAATTCTTTTACTTAAAACAGAAAGCTTCCTATATAGAAAGTCCATGGCTTGCTGAGTGACTAAAGAGAAACTTGATTTTTAGAGTTGGCTGATTTCTCAATGAAACCATCTCTCTCAAAAAAAAAAAAAAAAAAAAAAAAAAAAAAAAAAAAAAAAAAAAAAGGCAGCCAAAAGAATAGCTAGGGCAATTGTGAAGATTAATCTATATTAACACCCTATCCCAATAAAAACATTCACAAGCAAACCTGAAACAATATGTTACATAGCAGAAAAATGTCAGGTGTTTAAGATATATCATGGTTTCATTAATTTGTTTACATAATTTTCTCCATGTACTGTTGGATACACAGGTAATAATGGAAAGACAGATCCATCATTAGTGCTGATGAATACCAGGCAGTTCAACTCAAGACCCTTCAGAAAATTAGATAGAAGAAATAATAAATCTTAAGGCCCTGAAAATAGGGAGCCCTAAGGTCCATGAGATTAGGTGTCCTCTAAGCAGCCAAAGCAGAAGAAAGGGTTAAATGTCTTTGTGAGCTAAAAGGTCTATATTACCGTATAGGAGATAAAGGCAACTTGGTACTAATCAATCTAGCGAGTCTTCTGACTCCTAGCTGAGATCACTACAAGCATGCCTGAGAAAAGGAGAGGTCACAGGTGGACAACACAGGGAAAGACATTCAGGGTGCATCCAGAGAGAAGATGAAATCGGTCCCAAAGAGTTAAATTGTCTGAGAAATGATCATAGATTTCATGAAACAAAGATGTAAACATGACTATGCTATCAAAGAACATAATGGTGTCAATCTAACACCACTGGGTGCAGAAAGAGTCTTGGAATTCTAAGCTCTGCTCTTTAGTGAATTCTCCCATTGTGATGTTTCTCAAGTCTGTTAATGAAAACATTAATGTTCTGATTAGTATTAGAGTTCATTTAGTAGGGATAGCCATTACCCTTCCTTTTAAAATGTGTCTCAGCTGATATAAACATTATTTTTGAAGATGGACCAAAGGATTTCTAAAAGTCACGAATACCCCTCAACACGGAGTGTTGGTAAACTGTAATTATTTTAACTACCCAAATTACTACCTACCCAGAGCACATTTTCATCTTTTTCTGTTCCTTCATAGCTTGTGGACATGCTCCCAAAAGTACTATGTTGAAGACAATACTTCAGGAAATTTGTAAATACTGATTTATTGATTTGGACTATGGATCAGGCCCATTATGGCCATATCTAAGAAGTATGAGAAGAAGCTGAGTTGGGTCTATCAATGGGCAGGTATTTTGAATATGTAAGTTATAGATGTTGAAAAACTGTGCGTGAGCAGAACGAGATATCATGGGTTGTGGAGCTACTAAATGTGATCTTCACACTACTGCTACTTGTGAAAGAAAAAGAAATGAAACATATTCCTCCTCCTTCTTATTAAAAGTCCCAAATAAAGTTTTTTACATTTGTTCGCATGTGTTCACTCTAAATGGCTACAGCAGATCACCTATATAAGAGTAATAGATAACAAAATGTCAGGCATGAAATCTATAGCATTTCTATAATCAATATAAAATAGGCAGATGACAAACTACAGTATACTCTTTGAAGACAGTCACCTGGTATTTGAAAATGAGTTTTTTTGAATGGTGCAAGTTTAATGACATCAAATTACTGGCCTTGCTTCAACAGTCAAGACACGAATGAGAAAACTCAAAGATAAGTAAATTAACTCATTCTGTTAATAGGTAGAAGAGGATAGTACACAAAAATCAAGATACACCCATACTCTTACAAATGGGTAAAAATACCTCTTATTTTTAATTAGTAAAAGCTGAGGCAAAAATTTCCAAACTTGACTGCTGAAAGATAGGCTCCTAAATCCATATTTAAACACCTAAACTAAATGAGAATTGTGTGTGCTAAGCACCTCTGAAAATCAAGTCAGTTATTTAGGGATCTAAATATGATTTTAGGCACCAATTTTGAAAACTTTGGAGAGACATTATATTTGAATGATTTTTTCAGAATTGCTGGTAAACATCAAGGTAAGCCTTGCCATCTGCAGTTAAATGCATTTTAAAAAGCAAAATCTGATTGGCGGTTTAATTGTAATAAAACAGTTATTTTAATCTACTTTACTGTAATCAGAATTCTTAAAAAATACTGATTGTGAAGCAGTTGGAGATCTGCTTATGACAAGCACTACATAAAAGCTAGGAATTACTATTATTGTCATTCATAATTTTGAAGGGATCATTCTCTACATATGAAACATTTAATCATATTCAGGAGCAGTAGTCAGAGCTGTGTGAAATTGCCAGTTGTCCCCAGCCAAATTGCTACTGCAAGAATAGTGAAATACTGCCTGCATGATCCTGACACCCAGTGTAAAATTTATACCTTAGGACTGGTAGAAAATTTTCAGTTAAAATTGATTTTCAACAAAAAATTGGGCTTTTAACCAAACTGATTTTTGGGGCAAAAAATGTTTGATTTCCATTGATTTTTGTAATTAAAAAATTGTCCAAAACCTGAGCTATTCTGATTTGGAATTGCTGCTGCAGTGCCTCACAAGAGTTACAGTTCAGCTGACTACATCTCCCATGATGCACCATGGCCAGGGTCTCCAAACACTGCAGTCCTTTCCTTCTCCAAGATGGGGAGACTACGGTGCATCAGAGAAACACAGTCTTACCATTTACCAGCCTACAGTGGAGACTGGGTGCATGGCGCACTCAAATCACAGCTCTCGTAAATCACTGCAGAAGCATTTCCAAAGCAAAATATTTCCATTTTCAATTTTTTGCTAAATAACTGTAATTTTCCACAGGAAAGATACTGATTTTCTGACTAGCTCTATTATACATAGCCTGGCCTTTATCAGTCTGTTAAGACATGATGCTGAAGAAAACTTTTAAAATGTTAAATCTTCTCTGAGGACCTTGTATCACCCGAAAGTCCCAGTTTAGTCACAAAGCATCCTTCTGGGCTAGTTGAGTGTACCACAACAACACTGAAGCCAATAGTTTAGCATGGAATTGTAATTCAATTTCTTGTAAGGCTTTACTTCCAGGAGTCAATAAATGTTTAAATAAATGAAACACTCTCCTCTATTGTGCCACACTCTTTGTGTCATCCTCCAACTTCCTTTCACCTCTCTCATACAAAAGGATTTGTGATGCTTTCTATGCATGATGCCATATACCGTTAAATTGTTGAGATGGTTGAGAGCTACAGGAATTTCAGCCTGTTGTTTCTTTGGAACTCTATTCTAGATGCACATGATCTGATGAATAATGTAGCTGAGACGTTAGATGTACACTTCTTGAACTGTGGTGTTTTATCAGGTTTCCCAAAAGATGAGGGAAAATGCAGACCAAATAAAAGAAAACTAAACATGTAAAAAATAGTTTAGGCTTTGGGTCTCTACATTTGTCTTATTTCAGCCCTGGAGATGAGCTTAATCCAACATGTGATTTTTGTCCCCAAAGTGGCCCTTAGATAGCTCTTTAGCTTGCATCAGACAGCATCAATCCCACAAACAGCTACTACTGAACTTTGAGCACTGCTGCACAGAGCCTGTGATAAGCCAAGGTTTTAGAGCTCTGAAGGCTGCTAGCTGTCTTTGTCAGGGCTCACAGATACATGGCCCTTTTAGGAAAGCTGCTCAAGAACAGATGAACTCTCTCTTG
The DNA here is from genome assembly GCF_003597395.2 of Chelonoidis abingdonii. Taxonomy (NCBI): domain Eukaryota; kingdom Metazoa; phylum Chordata; order Testudines; family Testudinidae; genus Chelonoidis; species Chelonoidis abingdonii. Next base: position 83,582,504 of record NC_133773.1, read on the forward strand.
CCTCCATCCCTCTCCCCCCTTCTTATCATCTGCTTTGCTGAGTTAAAAGCAAAACTAAACATGTGCAGGGAAATAAAACTCCTTGAAAGAATATATCTTTTAAAAGTCGAAATAAGCATTTATTTATTTGAGCCACAGATTCACAGACTTTAAGGGCAGAAGGGACCACTATGATCATCTAATTTAACTTCCTACCTAACAGGCCATAGAATTTCACCCAATAGTTTCTGCATCAAGCCCATAACTTCTGGATAAGCTATAGCTTATCTTTTAGAAAGACAATTTTCTTACAAGAGGAAGGACAGTGAAGTGGGTGGGCCTCAGAAAACCTGGGCTCAGCTCCCTGCTTGACCAGAGACTTCCTGGGTGATCTTGGGCGAGTCACTTATTCTTGTTGTGCCTCCGTAAGATAGGGACAGAAGCACTTCCCTACCTCACCAAGGGACTGTGAGGATAAATACATTAAGGACTGTGAAGTGGTGGGGCCAGATAAGTATCATAGATATACAGGATTCTGATTTAAAGACTTGAAGTGATGAGAAATCCACCCTAGGATGTTCCAATAGCTAATTATGCCTACTGTTAAAAATGTTCACTTAATTTCCATCCTGAATTTGTCTAACCCATGTTTACATTACATTGTGGTAAGGGCCCTCAGGCTGCAAATCTGCTATGTCTCTGCACTTCACAAAGGGAGGCCTGATGGGGCCATACAACACAAAGAAAAGGGTGACCACGTATACAACTAAGACAAAGGAAAATGGCTGCCCAGAAAGATAGAAACGATGCACGCGTGCGCACACACATATTTTATGAACATCGCCATGCATATGAAAATTGTTGGCATGCATGCACTCCCCACATGCCCTCCATGCATGTATGCACACATGTACCCTTATACCCCGTCCCGGACATGTATACTCACATACCCTTATAGATACTTGCATACACATGCAGATGTTCATACCTTTGTCCGTGCACAGATTCACCCTGCTGACTCTCCCCTACCCTCCCAAAATATTAAGTTTGAGATCCTTTAAGTTTGAGATCCTTTAATTTTCTTCTTTTACTTGTGGGCGTAGCACTCCTTTGCTTGCCCAGTAACTATGTAAAACAAGGGCCTTTGGGGAAGTAGCACTGCTTAAGCTAATATTTCACCTTCACTCTATTTGCCCTCTGCCTTTGGTTAGGACCAAACCTTTTCTGGCTGTCTAGTCTTGTCATCAACTATGTCTACAAAAATGTAAATCAATGTAGATCAGTATAAAACTGAAAATTATACTTCCCTGTGCTGCAACATAGAAAGTACACAAAATGCTATAGTCATCATCTAGCACCCCTTCCAGGAGAGAGACAGATGGTATTATCTATTTAATCATAACCTTTACAGCTGGATAGTGGGGCTTTTTGCAATGTGATTCCTTGGGGTGAACTGGACCCAAACACACCCATTACAAAGAGCTGGTGCAATTTAATAATGTATGATGAGCATAATGCAGCCCACAGGAAAATGTGGCTTTCATATCCTGAAAAATAACAGATGATACCATGAAGTTCGTAGTGGTGGATGGTAAATACCACACACCCCTCTTGGGTAATACTGCCATACAGGCCATGGATCAGATCAGTGTGCAGTGCCAGAATTTTATTTTTGCAGTACAAGAAGCAAAAGAGGGAGTCCCATGGACAATTGAGACCATTTTAAAAGCACATGGGAATGTTTTCAAAGGTGACAGTTGCCTCAAAGGACAGCTGCAACTGGAAAAAGACCTCAAAGTAGAGCCTGAGTGCATACCCTGAAGGAAAATTCCAGCGTCACTACATAATCCAGAATGCAAGGAGCTCAAAAGTTTGCAGAGCAGGGGTATTATAATAAGGTAATAATTGGAGATATGCCAATCTCCTAGAACTAGAAGGGACCTTGAAAGGTCATTGAGTCCAGCCCCCTGCCTTCACTAGCAGGACCAATTTTTGCCCCAAATCCCTAAGTGGCCCCCTCAAGGATTGAACTCACAATCCTGGGTTTAGTGGGCCAATGCTCAAACCACTGAGCTATCCCTCCCTCCCTGTAGCACCTGTAGAGGCCAGTATCACCTGGGTAAGCAGGTGATAAAGAAGTCATCAAGTAAATTATATGTTTGCATAGACCCAAAGCCAACTGAACCAGACACTGAAAAGATCCACTGGCCACAATTGATGACATCTTGCCAGAACTTTCCAAAATCTGGATCTTTATACTGTTATGTGAGGAGCAGGTTTTGGCAAATAAGCCTGGGAAGAGTCCACCCTGCTGACAACCTCTGCAAACACCATTTTGTCCCTACAGATAGTTGTGCATGCCAATGGGCATAAGCCCGGGACTAGACATGTTCCAAAGGAAACTCACCAAGTGCTGGAAGGACTGCCTGGTCTGAAAATACCTACAGCTGATATCCTCATTGTAGGTGAAGGAAAACACGGTTACTCACCTTTGTAACTGTTGTTCTTCGAGATGTATTGCTCATATCCATTCCAGTAGGTGTACGCGCCGCACGTGCACGTTCGTCGGAGAACTTTTACCCTAGCAACTCCAGTGGGCCGGCAGGTCGCTCTCTAGAGTGGCGCCGCCATGG
>NC_133773.1:83594956-83598646 GCF_003597395.2 Chelonoidis abingdonii
TGGCGGCGCCACTCTAGGGGGCGACCTGCCGGCCCACTGGAGTTGCTAGGGTAAAAGTTCTCCGACGAACGTGCACGCACGGCACGTACACCTACTGGAATGGATATGAGCAAGCACTCGAAGAAGAAGCAATGATACAAAATCTGAACAAGACCATGAGAGAAAACTACAAGCTTTTCTACAGAGATGCAGAGACAAGAACACAAAACTCAACCCAGAAAAAAATGCAACTCAGATAGTGTGAGGTGACATATATTGGACATCTACTCACAGCAGAGGACTGAAAGCAGATCCCAACAAGATCAAAGCAGCCAAAGACATGCCAGCATCAGTGGAGGTAAAAGGGGTGCAACGCTTCAGAAGAATGATAAATTTTCTGTCCAAATTCTGTCCACACCTGGCTGTAGCAGCAGAACCCAAAACAGCTCACAAGGCAGGATGCTGAGTTGTGCTGGGCAGGTCCTCAACAAACAAGCATTTGACATGCTGAATTAAATGCTAAGGTGTGCCCCTGTCCTGAAGAAACAGACTCCAACGAGAAACTGCAGAACCAGATTTAATTTGCAAACTGGACACCATCAAATTAGGCCTGAATAAAGACTGGGAGTGGATGAGTCACTACAGAAAGTAATTTCCCTCTGCTGATACTCACACCTTCTTGTCAACTGTTTGAAATTGGCCTCATTAGCACTTCAAAAGTGATTTCCCCCCTTAGTATTCACCCTTTCTTGTCAACTGTTGAATAGGACACTTCCACCTTAATTGAATTGGTTTGTTAGCACTGACCCTCACACACTTGGTAAGGCAACTCCCACCTTTTCATGTGCTGTGTATTTATACCTGCCTACTATATTTTCCACTCTATGCATCTGATGAAGTGGGTTTTAGTCCACAAAAGCTTATACCGAAATAAGTTTGTTAGTCTCTAAGGTGCCACAAGGGCTCCTCATTGTTTTGACACTCCACTGTGAGGCACCAGAGAAAGGAGTGGATACAGTTCTTCTACAGGTGCAGCTGGACACTTATGCCAGCGGAGCCCCATCAGAGACCAAACAGGGATACACACAACTAGAAAAAGAGTTTCCTGCTATGGTATTTTGAGACGAGCAATTCCATCTGTACACCTGTGGCCATTCAGTGCAATAAGACCACAACCACTAGAGAAAATCATGGCAAAGCTCCTTCTTAATGCTCCAAAGAGATTGCAGCACATGTTGCTACTCTTCCAGCGCTACTGGGTAGAGATCAGATATTGTCCAGGATGATTACTGCTGTTAGCTGACACCTTGAGCAAGGCACACATACCCAGCATCAGTGAATTGGAGGAAGGTGATCAGGACTTTTAAATCATTAACATCCTGCACTATCTCCCACTTTCTACAAGAAAGCTGATGGAAATCCAAGAGGCTACGGAAAAGGACATCCAACTACAGACTGTCAAGAGAGCAATATCAGCAGGGTGGCCAGAAGACAAAAGCCAAGTACCAGCAGGAGCAGGACTACATTTTCAAATTAAAGATCAGCTGAGTGTGCAGGATAGAATCATTTCCAAGGACACAGAGCAGTTGTCCTCACTTCATTATGTAAGGATGTCATGCAAAAAAGACATGCTTTCAGTTGGGCACTGACAGCTGTCTTATAAGGGTTGACGTGTGTGTTTACAGGCTGGTAATCAATACACAAGTCTGTTCCAGCGATACAGCTGCTGCTTGTGTGATAACCACCAGAAGAAAGGCACTTATGTGACCTATCCACCCAAGTATGGGAAAGGTGGGAGCAGACTTACTAACGTTCAGTGAAAAGCAATACCTGATTACAGTGAGCTACTATTCAAATTTTTGGGAGTGGATGTTCTGCCTCACACAAGAAACAAGTCAGTGATTGGAAAACTGAAGGTCCAGTTTGCTAGAGATGGCATCGCAGACACTATATTCCTCAACAACAGACACCAATTTGCCTTGGAAGAATTCGAGGAATTTTCACAGAAAATGGGAATTTGACCACCATACCCCTTCCCTCCCAGCACAGAGTAATGGTGAGGTAGAAAAATCAGCTGTAGAAACATCTAATAGACTGTAACCCAAGGCTGGCTCAGATGCTATGTTAGCATTTTTGACAAAGAGGAAAACCCCATCACAGGGATGCCAAAAAAGTCCAAAGACTATTTAACCAGCAGAGTCGGGGGGGGGGGGGGGGTAAAGACAAGACTTCAACTTGGCTATGTTAGTAACCTCTAGCCAAAGGGACTTGAGGTGGGGATCTGGGCCTCATTTATTTTTAATGTTTTTATTAAAATGTTTGTAAAATAGGGAAGTTGTATCATTATCAGTGGAACTGGAGTCAGAAGGCCCATGTTCCCTGGAGGGACTGTTATTGACAGAACACTGTGGGAACAGGGAACTAGTAGAGTTAGACTGGAAGCAACTGAACTGAGACAAAGCAGTCCACAGGGTTTAATATAATTATTTGTTCAGCTTCACACTGTGAGAATAAAATACTATAACTCTACCTTTGGTTTTTGCTTAGTCCCTGTCCCAAAGAAATTACAAGCTTACAGTGTGTATCTGTCTACCTTGTCTTGTACAGTGCTTGCTACATTGCCAGTGGTTAACAAATATTAATGTCTCCATTTGCTGAAACTATATAGAAACATTTTTAGGAATTCCAGGTTCATTTTCCCATGCGGAAGACCTACTTACATAATGCTTTGAAATGTTTTCATCAGGAAAAAAAAAAAAAAAAAGAGCACAAGAGTTTTTATTCTACTATGACATTGGTACTAAGCATGTACCTATACATTGGGATTAGATCTCAGTGGGATTCAAACAAATAAGACAACCTGTTTTTGAATTCAGTTTGGAGACCATACTCTATGCACTTAAGTCTTTTGAACCAGTTGTAGAACAATGAGGGACTGGGCACAAAATGAGGACTTCAAGGATACACTTTTCACATTCCTACCTCACAGGTGAGAGACGCATAACACTTTGTCAATCTGGAGCAATGTCTCTCAGTGCTTAACCACAAACCCTGATTTGCTGTCTCCTCTGCTCCTCTCCTTTAGCCTGTAAACAGTTTGGACATAAGTAATGTACTTTCTCTCTAAAGGTCAGCTCTTCAGAAATCCTGAGTTCCCTATTAAGAGGGAATAGACAATTTTTCCCCTTAGATTTTTTGTCAGTACCCTATGGAGCAGCAGCATCTTTCAAAACATTCTACCAGATGAAGGCCGTAAGGAATGTAAAAAACAATACTAACTACCTGGAATGCTTCACTTGTTACATGCTATATATTTTTGAGGAGTTTAACCTTTCTCTGAGTAGGTGTGTTTATAAACCGCCATTCAGTGAGTCATGCCACACTTCTGCTTGCTCTTAAATTCTAGCAAATCAGCCTTGAAATGAAGTGTGAATAAAAGTCCAGACGTAACAAGAAAACTTTGCTATATTCTGGCTTACAGCAAAGCTGTTGCACATCACTCTTGGACAACACGGGACTGTCTCTTATTTACACTCAATCATACTCTTCCATAGTATATGACATCACATGTAATCAGTACTTAGTCTACACTATCTCATTTATCAGAGGGGTAGCCGTGTTAGTCTGGATCCGTAAAAGCAGCAGAGAATCCTGTGGCACCTTATAGACTAACAGACGTTTTGGAGCGTGAGCTTTCGTGGGTGAATACCC
>NC_133773.1:83600996-83629660 GCF_003597395.2 Chelonoidis abingdonii
GTTTTTATGGAAGTTTGGTTATTAATGAAAGTCTCCAGGTTGGAGAGCTCTTTTTTGATGTTTTCCCGTTTGCTGTATAGGATGCTGATCAGGTGGTTCCTCAGGTGGTATCTCATTTGGCATCACTTAGGAAGTGCTGACTACCCCACTCCCATGCCCACCTCCACTTCACTCTCCTTCACATGAACAAGATTAACCGTAGGATTTTGCAATGCTATATAGGAGGTGTTCCCTCATGAGAATTCCTGTGGTAGCTCTGAACATTGCTCACAAAAAGCTCCAAAAGCATGTCAGATGGACTTAATCTGATGAGAAGCCATTTCAAGTTGGCACCTGTGAGCTAAGTATGTATGAAGGAATTTGTGCATTTTATGGTTCAAAATCCTGTAGACTCCACAAGTCTATTGAACTTTTAAAGTGATGTTGCTGCACTGCATATGCATGAGTTTTTTGTCTCTCTCAGACACTTGCTTGTGAACTATAATAGCACCATAAGGTCTTGTTGTAAAAGGCAGAGGATGAGATCCTAGCCCCACTAAGTCAATGGGAGTTTGGTCACTGATTTTAGTGGAGCCAAGATTTTACCAATAGATTGTTTTACATCAATTTCCCATAGCAATCTAGGTCACCTTGCCTCCTAAAGCATATCCTGGAGTGGGACTGATCTACACTAACTCTCACATTGGCTTGTGCCTCAGTTCTACAGCAGTACCATATATACAGCTGGTAAAACTCACACAGCTTATGGAGTCTGACTACACACCCAAAAAATTGGGGAAGTGATAAATAATGAAGAGCACAGGTCACTGTAGAGAGTAATCTGGATTGTTTGGTAAACTGGTTGCAAGCAAACATTATGCATTTTATTCATGTATTCCTCTAAGAAAAAACAATGTAAGCCATAATTACAGGAATGGGGGACTCTATTCTGGGAAACAGTAACTCTGAAATAGAATTATGGATCATGGTGGATAATCAGCTGGAACACAAGCTCCCAATGTGATACTGTGGCCAAAAGAACTAATGAAATCCTTGCAGGCACAGACAGGGGATCTTGAGCAGGAATAGAGAGGTTATTTGACTTCTGTATTTGGCTCTGGTGTGACAGCTGCTGGAATAGTTTCCAGTTCTGGTATCCACAATTCAAAAAGGATGTTGATGAATTGGAGAGGGGCCAGAGAAGAGCCACAAGAATGATTAAAAGATTAGAAAACATGTCTTATAGCTCCATCTATTTAGCTTAACAAAGAGAAGCTTAAGCGGTGACCTGATTACAGTCAGTAAGTACATACATGTGGAACAAATATTTAGTAGTGGGCTCTTAAATCTGGCAAGGAAAAGCATAACACAATCCAAAGGTTGGGTAGGAATCTCCATCAGCGACAATTTTTAAATCAAAATTGGATGGTTTTCTAAAAGATCTGCTCTAAGAATTATTGTGGAGAAGTTATATGGCCTGTGTTATACAGGAGGTCAGATGAGATGATCAAGCTGTCCCTTCTGACTTTGGAATTCATTAATCTATTATTCCAGCGGTTCTCAAACAATGGGGTGGGCCTTCCAAAAGAGGTGCAAGCTGTGTACGTTTTTGTTTTGTTTTTTTAAATAAAGAACTCTGGCTGTCAGCCCTGGTTGGCTGGGGCTCATGCAGAAGGGCCATGCACATCTGGGAGGCAGGAATAAAGGGGACAGCTGGAGCCCCACCACCACGGGGCTGACAGTTGGAGTCCTGTCACCTGGAAGCAGCCTGCGCTCTCCTCCCACACCACCCCTCCATTCCTCACTGGAGGTGGCCGGGCTCTGGCTGTCAGCCCCAGGTTGGCAGCAGTAGGGCAGAAGTAAGGATGGCAATGGGTGCTGAGTCTTCTGTGAAAAGTGATATTGACAAATGTCACTTTTCACATTGCCTCCCTTACTTTTGTGGTGCTGCTGGCCACATTGGGGCTATGCTTGGAGAGTGGGGGAAGGAGGGCATAAACAACTATAGACACAAAAAAGGAGGGGCCTGATCAAATAAGTTAGTGAACCATTGTATTAATCTAATAAAAATCTTAAGAGGAGCAAGTATGTGACCATGCTCGCTACACAGTGAAGCAAGGAGAAGGCAGAAAAGGAAGAAGGTAGTATTACCAGACCAATATAAAAGAATACTGCTTTTTAGGCTGATATTCTTTGTCAGCCCATCATGGATGACAACCACCACCACCCCAGAACAAATTCTAAAATTTTGGACATACTGCCAAGTCCATCTTTTCTGACTGTGCTTAGCAAGTGAGTTATGGGTAATTGTGATTATATTTTGGACAAACATTACTATGGATCATTTGGGTACAGACTATTTAGTGTAATATGTTTTTTAATGGTCTGAAGAGCATGCTGAGTTTAGGTGAGACTCTTCAATTTACCTAAATGAATACATATGATGCACCAGATATTTAACGGTGTGAGCAAATATGATGTAACAGTGAGAAGAAAAATGTATAGGGACATAATTTGTATGGTCCACTTTGATACATATTCCACTGTGTGATGGTATTTTTTTATATAGATTATAAAATTGATAAACATTTTCAACACCTTCCTGTCTCATACAATTCTTAGGTTTAGCTATATCAGATGCTGGTAAAAGCTCTGGCTCAATTTCCTTTATTGTCCCTGACTTGTTTCTTCATTTTGGGTGTCACTTAAACTGTACTTACTCACTTAGATAAAAATCACTAAGTCAGAGCCTGACACTTTTAGAAGTATCAGCAATAAGGTATCAGCAGAAGCTGCAGCAGTGAAGTATTGGTGAATCAATGTACTAATTAATACTGTGACAAAGTTTCTCCTCTACCTTGGTGGGTCCTGCACTTATTGGCGAATTTGCTCGCCTCACAGATTCACCCTGTGGGTCGGGAAACAGCCCAGAGACCTTCCCCTCTGGTAGAAGCCACAGTCCAGGTCAATTCCTCCTGTGTTTGATCAAGAGTTGGGAAGTTTGGGGGGAACCCGGGCCCGCCCTCTACTCCAGATGCCAGCCCAGGGCCCTGTGGACTGCAGCTGTCTAGAGTGCCTTCTGGTACAGTTGCACGACAGCTACAACTCCCTGGGCTACTTTCCCATGGCCTCCTCTCAACATCTTCTTTGTCCTCACCACCAGACCTTCCTTCTGATGTCTGATAATGCTTGTACTTCTCAGACCTCCAACAGTATGCCTACTCACTCTCAGCTTCTTGCACGCCTCTTGCTCCCAGTTCCTCACACACACTACCTCTACTCTGGCCTGACTGGAGTGAGCTCTTTTATAGCATCAGAGGGGCCTTTATTAGAGTCAGGTGCTTAACAGCCTCACCCAACTCTTAGCAGGTTAACTGGAGTCAGGTGTTCTCATTAGCCTGGAGCAGCCCCTACTCTGGTCACTCAGGGAACAGAAAACTGCTTATCCAGGGGCCAGTATATCTCCCTTCAACTACTCTGCTCTTCCCAACTGGCCTGGGTCTATCACAATACCTTTTACTTATTAAGAGCAAGAACTTTCTAGCCTAACCCCATACAGTCCAACAAGCAAAATTTGAGCCTAATGCTCAAATTTAAGAGAGCTACTTTACATCCAACTGTCCAGTCTATACCTACATAGCCACCACAATCCTGGGGATATGGGTCACCTGAAGAAAAGCAGGGAGATTGCTGCATTCAAAGCCAAGCATTTAACATTGCCCGCAATTTCCTTATACCCATATGGATGTAACGGCAAAGAAAATAATATTTTTAGAACTTGTGTGGCAAGTTACCAAATGAGGGGAAATCCTGCAAAACCCAACAGTTTTGCTCTGAATTGTGGAACAGAAAAATGTTGGCATTCACACCTCATTTTTTTCATTACTGTGGAGAGGCAGTGAGTCTATGCTGAAAAAATAGCCACTCAGCCTTGCTAAAAAACTGCCTGTGTCGCAGGCTTGAAGATAACAAATTATTGGAATGGAGAATTCTAAACCCTGTAGGTCTTACTATTTGATCATTAATTATTATTATTTGTTAAAGGACAATACTGTACTAAGTAGTATAAAAGACTTGTGCTAGACCTAGCTTGTTCTTCTAGCCACTTCTGCATCTGTGACAGAGTTTGTTTAATAGCATGCCTGGAACAGTCCCTGCTGAGGATGATATTAAGTTTTAATTAAGTCTCTTAACGTAGACACAGGAGAAAATGATGGAAAACTAAAAAAAAAAACTTCTCTGGTGTATCTAGCCCTCATCTGAGTGGTGAATTACATCTTGCCCAAGATAGAACAATGTATTCTTCTCAAAGGCCCCCAAAATCTCACTTAGGCTGGTAGGGCACTGTATGACATCTGTTAGATTACTATTTCTGCCCAAGATAGCCCACAGGAGCCCATCAATCCTACACCTCATGCACTGTTTGGGCTAGTCTATATGAGGAGTACTAAGGAGGAGGGTTTTCAAAATGTTCCCATTTTAAACGTCACAGAGCTGTATTCTGCAAACAACTTTTCTTTTAAAATCTCCTACAGCTAGTGCAGGTGTTTGGTGCGTTCAGAGGCAAAGATCTGGTTAAGTGCAAAGTTCTGAAAACATGACAATGTCAAATAATAGTATGGTTGTGATGGATGAAAAGTACAGAGTTGTCTGGGAGCTTCAAGTATGCAAGATATAGAGCCATTATTTATCCCTGGAGTAACTCTGTTGACTTTAGTGGATTTACACCTGTGATGAATGTGGTTCATAATGTGTAAGGTTGATTTCCTTTGCTTCTTCTAGAAACCTCACAAGTTTGTCTCTACAGAGAATTCAACTTTTAACAGTGATGGGTCAGAACTGCATTATTTGGATCTGGATCGGGACTATTCTTTATTCATGATGTCTGGATCAAGGGTTTTATTAAGGTGCATTTACAGTTTTTAATGGTTTCCACAGTGAAAGCTGAAATGGGTTTCACAAGCGGATAGCGAGTCTAAACAATGATATGCTGAAATATACATAATTCAACCAGCATAAGCTATAATAATCTGTTTTAACAATCTTTGGGGTGGGGTTTGGTTGAAGGAGATATTTAGGCATAAAATCAATAACATTCCACCTGCAGGTTTTTCACCTATGAACCAGTAATAAGTGCACTCTGTAATAAGTACACTGTGTCCAATCATAATGATATATAATGAAATTGCATGGAGTGCATTCCCTTGTTACCCTTTATTTATTGGAAATCTACTCATGTTGTACATAGTGTACTGTAAATAGTTGTGTCAAGTTATTATGACTGATTTAAAGTCAAATGAAAATACAGTACGTTTGGTATTGGGTAAGATCTCTTCTTGTTCCTAATGAACCGTGTTCTATTAAGAAGAAACAATGTGCCAAAATGAAGCAGAGGTTTAGATGATTCCAAGAACTCTCTGAAATGTTTTATACCCTTGTTTTTTAAACAAAAAAAGAAGAGAAGGAAGAATCTCCTTTCTGGGTTTTGTAGCACATGATATGGATTCACGTGTACCAGACAGCCTAAAACTGGATATACTTCCCCAGATACTTCGAAAAAAAAATCCAAAACTCTCAGATCTACAAAAGTGATCTCAATATTATTATATTTTTAGCATCCAAAAATGTGCTTACATCTGTGATACCCTGCTCTTGCCATTTGAAACTCTCATGCATGCTAATTGGAACTGGGATCCATGTGGGTTTGAGAAAAGAATTTCAACCTCAATAAACAAAGAGCAATTAGGAAAATGAGCAACTTAGAATATGTAGGTCCATGTCATGTCTCATCCTGCAGAGAGGATGCAGATGGCACAAAGACTCCTTCCCACCAATCTCTTGTGCACAGCTGTAATTTGGTTGTCAGGAGTGGTGAGTACAGAAAATCAGCATTGCTGGAAGCCCCAGCTGGTCCCAGAGGAGGATGACTTGGTGGAGTGGGGTCATAGCAGCACATTGACAGAGCTGCACTTATAGGAATCCTCCTGACATCTTTTCAAAGATGTACCAGCAGCCAGTTCCTAGTACTTCCTTCCAACACTAGGGGCAGCATACTACCTTTCAAAAGTAGGATCCCAGCAAGCAGTGCCACTTAGGAGGGGCACCACTAATATAATTATTAATCACATTTATTATGAGAGTGCCTAAGGGCCAATCATGAGTGGAGCCCCACTGTGCTAGGCACTGTACAAACACAGAGAAGTACATAGGCCTCCAACTCACAGCACACCTTTCCTATTGCACATAATTTTACCATCTGTATAATACGATGAGCCAGATAATTTACTTTCAATATGTAACTTAAACCCACCTCCCAACTTTAACTGGATCCGACCTTTTCGCAATACCCTTTTGAAAATATTAAACTGTTCATTTCTACTTTGAATAGTGCAACAGGTAGTTTTACCCAGAAAACACAAGCTGTAATCATGGTAATGTGAGTATACTAACTAGAAAAGTGTTAAGTGATTCAGGAAAGATCTAAAATAAGAGATGGAAAAGTTTAATATACCACACTGCATTCTGTGGACTGTGCAGATGAAGGAGCTGTAGACTTTTGTCCCACATCTTTTGGAGGCATCTGTGGATTGTCTGGAAAAAGCCTAGGTGGATGTTCTTGGATTTCAGGCTCTGCTTTATTCTCAAGGAGGGGAGCTATCTGAATGGAAAGAGATGCTGTGTGTATCTCAGGCACAGGGTTACAGGTGGGTGAAACAGGCCTTTGTGAAAATGTTGGTTCTTCATTAGACTTGGGCTGCTGCTGTGTATTATGAGGAACACTACTCAGTGAGTCTTGTGTCTGGGTTAATTTCAGGGTAGAAACTCTGCGTTTTTTAGATGCTTGTCTGTGGCCTTGATGAAGAGTAGCTCTAATGCCAGCTACTGCTTTTGTGCTTGTGTTGGAGACTGAGGCCAGTGGTTTAGTAATTCTTTGTGCATAGGAGATGCCTGTGTTAGATTTTTTAGAATACATTGTCCTCTGGATAGCCTCCTCGTTAGTACAGCAGACAGTATCTGAGGAGAGTTTTTTAGTTGGCTTAGTCGTTATTGACTGGAAATTAATTTCATCCTTCATGTGATTAGTTATTCCAGATCTATGAAAACTTTCTTTTCTAGGGGGTGGCAGAGGTGCCTTATTTGCCAAAAGCATCCACACACAGCAAAACAACATTGAAGAGAAACAGAGAGAAAGTAAATGTTAGCAGGAAAAGTAACTTGTGTTAGACTCGTAACTTCAAATGAAAGAACAAGGGCCTGATCCAAATTCCATTCAATACAATGGAAAGACTTTGGATCAGATACTACACTGTACCTGATAATAATACTGTATTTTGATGTCTAGGAAATCACAGATTCCATTTGTTAATTAAAAGAGTGAATTGTGATCTGAACTGAGTCCATAATATCAAATATATTTTATTTTGCACTGACACTACTGTTTGAGAATTATCACCAAATTTTAGAGATTTAAATAGTTCATAAAATGTACTTGACATATCATTTTAGTCAAAAAGCTACTATTTATGAGGAACATACATACATATTATACACACACACACTCTCTCTCTCTCTCTTAAAGCTTTTGGATTAAAATAGTAATGCAAATACTATTATAAATATGTTTCTGAATATTGTTTCGTGGCATTTTCTATAATTGTTATGTAGTTTAGCAAAGTTAGCTGAAGAACAATACTCCTGGTTATTCTTAAATTAATCTAATTCAATTTTACAATCAGTTATTATTTGTTCCATAAAGAAAGTATTTTTTTGGAGTATAAAATATTAATCAATACCCTTTGAAGTCCGAATACAATTATATAAGGGTTTTGATTGAACCTGGCCAATTTTTATTTGTATACAGCCTTGCTCTTTGAAAGTAATTTGTTGTGTTACTGAACCAGCCGACTTGTATAGCGTATGTTTATGTGTCTAGCAGAAACAGATAATACAACATGTAATAAAAGGTGCAGGTGCTACCAGGAACATCTGGATAATTCACTATAGGGTATCACAACTGCATATAATGCACTCGTAAGCTAACACTTATACTTAATACCAAAGGATGAAACTGTGTGTGTGAAGGTTTACCTGAGTTGGCGACTTCTTTTCTTGTAGGTTTGGCCGGACACTTCTAAAGCCTTTTGCTGCAAGAGATGAACTACTAGCATCTCCATTCAATGTCTCTCTACTTCCATCATTGTAAGATGTCCAAGCTTTTGTGAGAAAAAAAAATCAAAACAAATTTTTGGTAAATAGTTCCTATGTATCCATGGTACCATAATAAATCTACCTATTGAACAAACTGTTGAAATTACAACTTTCTAGTCAGTAGCTAGAATTACTGTTGACAATATATACATCACAAGGAGAGTTAAAGGATAAGCCTGAAGCTACAACTTCTCAAGCTGTGATTTTTGTCAGCTAGATGAGCCTAGATCAGTATTGTTACTGTTTTACTTATATTGTGATAGCTCCCACGATAGTCATGGATTCAAAGACACACAAATTTTAAGGCCAGAATAGACCATTGTGACCATCTAGTCTGACCTCCTGCATAACTCAGGCTATAGGACTTCCATTCATTCTTGCTTCAAGTCCAATAGCTTTGGTTGAACTAGAATTCCTTTCTAGAAAAACATCTCATCTATATTTAAAAAGAGTTCCAGTGATGGTCAATTGTTCCAACAATCTGTTCCTCATTTATAATCTGAATCTGTCTTCCAATTTCCAGTCTCATAGACTTTAAGGTCAGAAGGGACCATTATGATCTTCTAGTCTGACCTCTTGCACAACGCAGGCCACAGAATCTCACCCACCCACTCCTGTAACAAACCTCTGACCTATGTTTGAGCTATTGAAGTCCTCAACTTGTGGTTTAAAGACTTCAAGGTGCAGAGAATCTTCCAGCAACTGACCTGTGCCCCATGCTGCAGAGGAAGGTGAAAAACCCCCAGGTCCTCTGCCAATCTGCCAGTCATGGGATCCTGTTATTATACCTTTGTCTTTTTAGATTGAAGAACCCTCTATACTCATATTTCTGTTCCTCACAGTCTAGTTATTGTCCAAATATAAATGAAGACACATTCCTGACCTGGATATATGATAGACTGGAAGATAAGATGAAGGGTGAGGAAAAGGGATACAATATGCAAGCATGGTTCTCGGGGTAACAATTGGGATATGTAGTCCCTGTATTTGCATGGTTGACTTCAAAAGAAATCTTCAGTGCTACTGGAATGCATGATGGTGAAACAGTAGGTTGTATCCTTCTATCTGAGTAAGTTTTTAGCCAATACTATTGTATTACACTACTGTGCTGCTGGAAATGCTATCTTTTGGATGAGACCTAAACTTGAGGTTTTAATCACCTGTAATTATTAAAGATTCAGTGGCACTTTTTTCAAGAGTAGGTGTTAGACTCAGTATTCTGGATAAATTCCTCCCTGTATTCCTCCCCAGGAATTTCAGTTTGATAAGACATTTATCACTTTCTGTCCTTATCTATTGTGATGCATTGTTAAACCACTGCTGCATTTCAGTCCAGAGGTGGCTGCACTAACTAGTGAGTGTTCTGTATTACACATTCCGTAGAAACAGGAACAAAACAGACTGTATGGCATATATGATATCTAACTAACTGTTGGACAAAATTGTCCTGGAAGTCTTGACATCACTTTGGACAGGTGATTGTCTGCCGGAGGTTCTCAGTCACAGGTTTCACCTGAGATAATTTGCAAAAATCAGTAAGATCTGTAAAAGGAACTGGGATCCATTTGGATGCATGATGCTATATAAATGGAAGATGGCTATAACTCACACATATACAATACCAGTACACTTACACATAAAGAAAATGTTTTATTTACCTGAATCTGGAGACTGAGAATCAGGTCCTAAAAAAGAAATAGCCAAGTTAGTGTGTGCTGGAAATTAAAATACCGCAGGCAATTCTGTTAGCCTTTTTGGTGATGGAACAGTATGCTGCATGTGACACTGGGTCTGATTCTACATTCCTTGCACACTCAGACCTCATATTGACTTTGGGGAAATTTTAAGATATGCAAGGATTGTAGAAGTAGGCTCACAGTATACTTTGATAAGAACTTTTTTTTTTTTTTTAAAGACAGCGATTTTGATCAAATTGTAGTAGGTTGGGTGATGTTTTGATGGATGTGTTTGTTATTGTTCTGTGTATGTGGTGCCAAATTCTGTACTGATTTATACCCACTCTGGCCTAGCAAAGTCACTAGGGATGTGCAGTGTAACTTGGTCAGAATTTGATCCATATTGTCTTACCAGGTGAAGTCATTTTCTTAATAATCAATATCACCGATATTAACAATATTGAATCATTCTGAGTACCGGGCTAATTAAATAAAGGTATCTGAGATAATCTAATGGAAACTCAAGGATAATAGTGGTGGTGGTAGTTTTTTAAAGTCTGAAGCAGCTGCTGCTACCAAGAGAATTTAGCCATGAGATCACACACTCAGTGAGCCTCCACCACAGTCAAATTAGCCTTGTCATAGAGAAATTGATTTTAAGCTCTCTCTCTATATATAAATATATATATCATCATTAATCTTTTTTCCCCACAACTTTAATTGCCTATGCTTCAATATGCAAGGATATTTTCTAAATGCAAAAACGAGTCTTCTTTGTACTGAATTAAGATAATTTCATGGACCATTTTAAAGGAATTGATGTAATTTTATGTGTAGAAATTAATCTAATTTAAGAAAGCTCAACAGTAATTGTTATAGTCGCAGAAGAGCCAGTTTACATTATACAGAAAAAAATTGTTTCTAATAAATTTCCTCTGATGTTGCACAATTGGAAAAGATCTATATAATGGGAACTAACTGTTTTATTGAAATTATATACTCACAACTTGCCCTCTGTTACCTATATATACACACCTCTGAATATTGCACTGTAAGTAACCAATGTTTACTGCTCAATTAAGTTACATTTTATCAAGGATTATATTGTGCTATGACAATTACTACATTGTGGTTATTTAAATCACTGCTACATCAGACAAGGAATAAAACAAACAATATTGTTGCCTGTTTTTTCGGTAAACTCTATAATTTGTCTTATTAAATCTAGATACCAGAAGAAATGACACTGCTTTAAGAGGGCATGGAGAGGCTTCATTCAAAATCAAGGGGGTCATACATGGGTGATGTGAGATTTTTGGATGGTGCCAGAATGTGGGAAACTGCAGGATGTTTCTAAAGTGTTTGGCAAAGAGAAAGACAGAAATTCTGTCCATATATACAGTATATTGGCATGGGGTATGTTTGGGTGTGTGATTATTAGATGATCTAAAGGAGACTAATTTGAAGAAAGTTATCCACATGTATGGAATTTTTTCCCTTGGAAAAAATTCATACAGATGCTTCATGTGCGACAATCCAATCCACTAGGTTAATAATCCAAAATTATCTAAGTAAATTATCTAACCAAAATTATCTAAGTAAGAATTCGCACTATGGACCATCACTACCTTTATGGACTATTAAGTACAGTAAACACGACCTTTTAAAGTCTCAGTTTGCAGATTTACATGATAAACCATACTGACTTTGCAAGAGGTGTTTTGAAACATCAGGCCAATAATATGCATTTTCTGACGTCTATAACAGATACACACAAAACAACGCGCTAAAAGCCCAGTTCTGCTACCCTTATTCACACTGAGTACCATCTTATTTTGAAGTAGTCCCATTCATTTCAGTTAGATTCTTGTCCTTGTGGATTAGATGCCCACCATCTGGACTTGTGAAATTTATAAAAATAAACTTTTCCTATTTTGTATTTATTTTTAGAGCTAGTCCACAATTTAGACCATCTATAAACATAAAGCTAAAAATACCAAAAGCTGTTTGTGTGTTGGAATTGTACAAATGTTCTAAAATGACTGTTCTTTATCTTTTGTGCATTTTAAACACTCCTTAAAAACTGGCAGGCTCACACTTAGCATAGTAAGTTTCAGTCAGGAGTGAAATTTTATGGCCAACCTAGTATTTATCTCTAATACAGAGATTTACATTTTCTGACAGCAATTTAACCAGAGCTGTGCAGATGGAGACTCTTCAATTGAATGTGCTAGTATGCATTCAGGATGAGATATGTTGTAATTTCTATAGTAGTATCACTTTGGTGACAAAGTGTGGAAGCTACTTTTGAAAATCTGTTGAAACATCAAAAGGAACAGGAGTACTTGTAGCACCTTAGAGATTAACAAATTTATTTGGTCATAAGCTTTTGTAGGGTACAGCCCACTTCATCAGATGCATAGAATGGAACATATAGTAAGATGATATATTTATACACATATAGAGAACATGAAAAAGTGGAAGTAGCCATACCAACTGTATGAGGCTAATTAATTAAGATGAGCTATAATCAGGAGAAAAAAACTTTTGTAGTGATAATCAAGATGGCCCATTTTAGACAGCTGACAAGAAGGTGTGAGGATACACAAGAGGAAATAGAGTCAATATGTGTAATGACCCAGCCACTCCCAGTCTCTGTTCAAGCCCAAGTTAATGGTATCTAGTTTGCATATTAATTCAGGATCAGCAGTTTCTCATTGGAGTCTGTTTTTGAAGCTTTGATGTTGCAAAATTGTCACCTTTAAGTCTGTTACTGAGTGACCAGAGAGGTTGAAGTGTTGTCCTACTGGTTTTTGAATGTTATGATTCCTGAAGTCAGATTTGTGTCCATTTATTCATCAGTATATCTTATGATAAACTCCTAGGTGTTGTGAAAAATTGTGCACTCGTGTGAAGAATCTTTACAGTTCTACCCTCAAGGTTTTTGACAATTTTTTCTAGTTGAATGACCACAATGATGCAATGGAACACTGGAGTAAATAAAATGGGGGTCTTGCTGAGGGTTCATCTTAGACCTCTCATTCCCTCACTCTTCTGCCTCCTTTGTGTATTACACTTGTTTGGAACAGCCACTGAATGCCAAACTGGTGCAAGGTAATCACATAGGTTTTCTGCCCTATTTACACCTAGCATGTAATTTACACTATGATTTAAGTCACCATTGAATGTGGTCAACAGATATGCATTCAAGTTTTACTTCCTTAAACTAGCTCTCAATATAGTCCTCTAATTAAGAAATAGTTTTACTTCTATTGAATATTTTCTGTGTTTTTATTCTGTTTTTAAATGTCTTGAAACATTCTCTTGAAAATAGGATTTTTGTTTCATAAAAGTATTTGGCTCCTATTACCTATTTCACAACTGAAATTATAATCTTCCATTTGTGATAGTACAATAGTCTCAAACTGGTTGAAACACTAGGAGCAGAGAATTATAGCTTTCACAGAAGCCACTGAGATATTAAGAAACAAACCCCAGTTTTCATACAAGTTCTCCTATTAACAACTAGGGGACTAAGATTGGGCAGGTACGAAGAACGGGAAAATACCCAAAATACTTGTCACAGAGGCAACATTTTTTTTTTTAATTAAATCAGCTTTTCAAAATTTTCCAGGAGGTTTCACCTATCCTTCAATGACCACTACATATAGCTAGATGAAAAGATTACATTTTCAGGAACAAAATACGTTCAGAGATGTTGGCTTCATAAAACTATATAAATTAGACCTTGCCAGTGGAGTAGCCATTTTGATTACCCTCCTGGCAGACTAATTCTACAGAAACATACGTTACAGAAAGCCGTTCAAGGGTGATATCCCACTGGTTAGTTATACCTGCAGCCAATAGGTTTGGAGAACTCTGAACTCTCTTCACAGCTGTTAATGTGACAGACATTGCAGCACGTTTGCGAGCACAGCCACCGCTATCTGGAAGCACAAAACGATATAGACACAGGCCCAAGACACAGGAAGCAAGCACATGCAACATATTACATGGTGTAAGATATGCCAAACGTACATCAAAAACATGTGCAGTTAGGAATTGCTGCTGATAGTTGTGTGTTTTTAAAACCCACAGATTAGCAGAATACACTGTAGGTTTCCTGGAGCTCGGGATATCTAATATGGTAAGTATTCAGTACATAATACATTGTGACAATGTGTGCATTCTGGTGCCAGAAGAGCTGCTTATGAGGAGCTAAGGATACGAGCTGGTCAAAGAGGTCATGGATTCTGTGATTTTATATGATCTCCACGACTTTAGCCCCAGGCTGAGGGGCTCAGGCTTCCATGATATATTGTTTATTGCCCACATCCTGCCCACGACTTTTACTAAAACTTGACAAAATCTTAGCCTTATGTATAGCTAATAATGCACAAATAGTTAATCAAGATGATGGATTAAAAGCTGCATAATACTTGTCAATAATCAGCACTGTAAAGTCATTTTATTGTTCGCACAAGAAAGACATATCCACAAGACAGGCTTATGTTTTATGGCATGACAGTGTTTTTGTTGTATACTTTGGATCGATAGAGAATATTTAAACACAAGTGACAAAAATTGCTCATTTTTTCCTAAGTATGGAAGAGGAGGGAGACTATATCCCTGTTCTTCTTTTTAAAGACTCCTCATTCTGGCAGCTCTTCTTAATGGAAAATTGATGTTCTTGCCTCTGGAACCCAGCAATGTTCTGGGAGAATAAGTGGAGATTAATGCAAGGTGCTCTCTCTACTATGACACAAAATAAAAGTTTGGGACAGATCTAAGATCAGAACACACAATTGTCTCCCTCCTCAGCACTTGGGGAGTTAGGGGAAAATCTCAGATAATCCTTTTCTTCTCCATTTATTCCCCTCTTCTTTCTCTCCTACTGACTGAGGGCTGAAAACTGTATGGAGATTCTGTGCCCACTGGCACTGTATCACTGTTATTGGCAACAGTTAGCATGTCATGGGATTGGACCTTTCATTATGGGGGAATCACCGTTCTCTATCATATTTGCAAAAACAGTTCAGAAAATATTCTGCTTGAGTACTTCTATTTAGAATCAGCTTTTTCTCTGCTCTTTGCTAGTATTAAAATTCTTTACCTTATTATTCTTTTTGGCTGAAATTTTCAAAGGAGCTAAAGTCGATGAGACTTAAAATCATTGGAAGTTGGGTGTCTTAAAGCCTCTTGGAAAATCTCACCCTACAATTTTCAGAAAAGCTCTGTGATAGACAATAATGTTTAAACATAAATGATATTTATCTGAGATTATTATATACATCAGGTGTGATCTGAACCACAGGGGCATCTTTAGCCTAGGTCAAAAAGGTTAATGCTCCAGGTATCTGTAAACTGACTCAGACATTCCAATGGAAATTTCAGAGTGTATTGGCATTGAACCTTGTGGCATGTGTGTTAAACTGTTAGTGATGCTGACAAATATCTGAGTTGCTGTCCTCAGGTTTAAGTCTATCAAGTCACCTCCAGTTCTGAGACATGAGGCAAAAGGTCAAGTGATTTCAGCCATCTAATAAGTGGAATAATCCTAAACAATGTATTGCTTGGAATTAATAATCTGTATTATGCATCTGAAAGAAAGGGAAATGGCCATCACCTGCACATTTGCTGGAAATTACTGACATAAATGACATCAGAGACATAATTTATTATAACATTTCTCATTCTTGTCCTTTCCCCTCAACTAACATGAGATGACAGATCTCATTGCAACTGCTGATCATAGAATTCAAAGAGTAATACAGTAAGTCCTTATTATTTCATTGCATCTCATTACCATATTATATTCATATCTATTTTTCACTAATATGAAAGTATTGCAAGTATGTTGAAAGAATACTCTATCTGATTAGTAAATGCCAATAGTCTGGTATTTGATTTTGATGTGTGTTGTCACATTGTCTAATCAAATGGAATACAAGCTTTATTGTATTTTTCTAGAAATGTTTTAATTTAGTTTCAGAACAGGAAGACGGGAACAGGGATGTAGACTGCCATTCGGGGAAAGACACAATGCTGCTGACACTGCACGAGAATGAGGCAGGTTGGACCACTACATCTCCAAGCCAAAGTAAACTCAGCAAATAATTACAATATGTCATTCTGAACAAATATTTCACTATTATAATTTCAAGAAACTATCTCAAATACACTTATAGAATCTAAGGCCAGAATGGACCATCATGATCATCAAGTCCAACCTCCTGTACATCACAGGCCACAGAACCTCACCCACTCCCTCCTGTAATAGGCACACAACATGGGACTGAGCTACTGAAGTCCTCAAATCTTGATTTAAAGTCTTCAGGTTACAGAGAATCCACCATTTATTCTTGTTCAAACCAGCAAGCAACCCATCCCCCATGCTGCAAAGGAGGGTGAAACCCCAGGGTCTCTGCCAATCTGACCCAGGGGAAATTTCCTTCCTGACCCCAAATACGGCCACCAACTAGACCTCTTGAGCATATGGTCATGACCCATCAGCAAGACACCTGGAAAAGAAATCTACGTCTACAAAACTTTGGCAGAGTCAATGAAGTTATATAGCAGAGCTCTATTTGGCCCATTATCTAATGATATGTTTGACATTGCCTCTTACATATCCCATCATCAATAGAAAAATGTATACATTGCAATATACAATGTATGTATATGATGTATCTATATAAACATAGATATCTATTTATAGGAACACACTGTGCATATATACATAAGCAATATTGTACTAGATATTGACTAATGTTGAATCAATCAAAATACAGTACAGATACCATATATTCTACATATTTGTATCATATTACAATTTTAAATATTTTTCTTTTATTCATCTTGGACACAATCTTGCAATGCTTGCTCAGGGTCTCTGATTGAATTCAATGGGAATTTTGTTTGAGTGAGGACTGGGGGAACAGGCTACTTGTGTATGGCTTTCAAATTATACAACTATCAACCAGCTCATTCTCATCTTCTAGGCCCTACATTACTCCACCGCGCCTACATCTCAAAACTTATTTCATATGGCGTCATCCCACACACCTCTGCTCCACCAGACATCCATAAACATTTTATGCACCAATAATTTTGCTTATGGAATGCTCGTGTTTGTTGGATAATCCTTAATTACAAATTTATTTATAAAAATCTAAGTCTCTGCAGAAATTGGTGGAAAATTAAGCATCTGATTCAAGTCAAAGTGTGGCGTAAGAAATGGTATATGGAATCACCATCACTTTTCATCATATTCTTAAATTGGATGTTAAAAATGGTAGACAAGTTCAATGTCACACCCTTCGATGATCTAGAGTTATGCTTTTCAATTTATGCAGATGACGTGTGATTGGCAGCCACATTTGAATTAATGATGATATTCTTCACAACCTTGGCACATTGGTGTAATGAACTTGGATTTACAATAAATGCCAAGAGGACAAAGTGGTTGTATATTGGAAAAGTGTTGAAATGCAGCAGCAGTGAAGTTGCAGAACAAGTAAAATCTTATGAGTATCTAGGAAGCTTGATCAGTGCCAACAATTCCATCAAGAATGAGGTTAAAAAGAGATGTGCTTTAGCTACAAATATTGTACAGGAATTGATGAAATTATGGACCGATAAAATCCTTTGTTTGGTACCAAAGTGAAAATTTATCAAACCAGTGTACTAACAGTATTATTGTATGGACTGAAAGAAGTTGCATTAGATGAAACAAACATCAGAAGCCTGGACGTGGTAGAGATGAGAGTTTTTTGAAAGATGGCAGATAGACTGTGAAATGAGTTGAAGACAAATGAAGTTAGAAGTAGAGTAGGATGGGAAATCATGGTACAGGATTGGCTGCAGTGAAAAAGATTACAGTGTTAGAGACACTGTAGAAAAAAAACAGATGATAGAATGCTAAAGAAAATAATGAAAATGCAACAAAGGTCAGTCAGACCTAGAGGCCAACCACTGACTAAATGGTGGGACATTGTACACAAAAAGACAGGATCTGGCTGGGCTTAAAGGAGGATCAAGCCATGGACAGGAATTAATGGTTATATTGTACTGCTCCCCAAATCTGTAAAGATGTTTTGGGATGAGAAGAAGTCTCTTTGTAGTTAACTCACAAACAGGAATATGGGCTTAATTCATTGATTGTTTATCCATGTCTGCTGTAACCCCCATACTACTTAACTTCTACGTTGAGGGGCAAATTAGGATATCTGATACTTATATACACTTATTTAAAATGTTTATGTGTGTATAAAATTATACCCATGTATCTTTTATTTATATATACAATTTCCATCTCCTCAGTCCTTCATGTCTCTTGTTTTTCTTATAAATCCATTGGGTGTAGCAATCATATCTTCTACAACACCGACATAATGGGCCCTGATTCTGATTAGGCTTCTAGGCATTAACACAACATAAACATTAAGTAGTAATTCATACCTGGACAACCTGTTCATTGAATAGCATGCTCAGCTCTGATCAGGATGAGATCCTACCTTGTTTTGATGAGATGCTATCATAGGCTCTTGCAAACCCTCTGCACATGCCACTCCCATTGAAAGAGGAGCAGACAAACAATCAGTTTTAATAGGTATTACAACTTTGGGGATGGGAGAAAGGAGAGTGAAAGATAGCTGGTGGCACCCCTCTGCTCCCTTGTCTAGCTCTGTGAAAGGATGGCCCTCACTTTCCTCTGGGAGCACTAGGATCCATGTTGCATCCCCCTTTCCTGAGTCATATGGGCTGTGAGAAGAAAGAAATTCTAGGCAGAAGCCAGACACCAAGGGTCAGAGAAACAATGGCTGGTGGGAGCAGACACAGAAGCAATGGCAGCAGACACAGAAGCAATGGCAGCAGGTTCTGTAGAAGGAACTGTTGAATATTGATGTTATTAGACTGTTTTCGCCAGTTTTTGCTCTGGACATTGACTGTTTGTTCCAGCCCTCCACCCACAGTCTCTTCATCATCTCAGTCTTACTTTACCCGCCCTGAGTGCTCCCCTCCTTCCTTCCTTCGCTCCTTCTTCTCCCCTTCCTAAGCCTCCCTCCTCTTTTATTTTGCCTTTCTGTTTAGCTAATCTTCCCTTGCTAATCCTCTACCTAAAGAATTAAAAAGAAAAAAAAACCCATCCCTTTCCCCTCCCCTCGGTTTGCCTTGTCTATTTAGATCTTGAGCTTTTTGGGGTAGACACTATTACTTTGTACAGTGCCCAGTGAAATGGGGCCCTGTTCTCAGTTGGTCCCTAGGTCCTACCAAAATACAAATCATAATTATATTAAGTTCTACAGAAGAGGGCTGACTTGGAGGATCAAGATAATATAATTTCCTTAATCTAACCAAAAGTGACTTTATGGCCGAGTCAGAGACTCTACAGGGACCAAGTATTTCTGCTTGTCTCCCAGACAAATTGGATAAATTGCTAGGAGGTACATCATGTGATGACTCACATTAATAAAGTTAATGCATCTATGTTTTGCAGCCTTCCAGAATTGCGTACTCTCTTTCCCTGGCTGCTTTTTATGTGCTTCATTTGCTAGCAGCTGACTTGTTCAATCATTTTAAAATTAGATGCATTTACCAAGCATATTATCCCTGTAAAAGTCCTGACTAAAATATTTATGGGTAGACACCAAGGATTTGTTTTTGCAAATTAACTTAGACCATTCATTATCCATCTGTGCCAAAAGACAATATCAATATTTGCATACTGCTTTCAACATCCATGAGTCCTACACATATCCATCACAACATGTGGTGTACCTCATCCAGTGCACTACATGCCCCAACAACAACTATGTGGGTGAAACCAGACAATCACTACATTCTTGAATGAACTCACATAGAAAATGATAAAAGACCAAAACACCCTGTTACTTGTGGGTGAACACTTGTCACAAAGTGATCACTCTATCTGCCTTCTCAGTCCTCATCCTCAAAGGAAACCTTCACAACACTTCCAAAAGATAAGCCTGGAAGCTTAAATTCATTACTCTGCTAGACACCAAAAGTCATGGACTGAACAGAGACGCTCCGGCCATGCCCCAATTCCGTTATCTCCCCACTTCCGGGGGAACCAGCAGTCCTTTGCCTGGCCTCTCACCACAGTGAACTGCAGCCTCTAGTGCAGCCCTTCGCTCAGGCACAAACTGCAGTCCTTTGGTCAGCCACTTCCCTCAACAGCCAGTGGGGCAAAGAGGGGGGATCCAGGCCCACCCACTATTCTGGGCCATCACTCAGGAACCCTATAGCTAGCAGCCACTCACTGCCACACCTTCCCCTCTCTGCCATTACCTGCTACCCCGGGCCATTTCCCTGTAGCCCCAACACCTAGTCGGCCCCTGTATCAAGGTCTCAGTCTGGGAACCAGCCAGGCAGGAGCTCTGTTTGCTCCCCTGACCCTGCTCAGCATTGCTCTGTCCCAGGTACTTCTCTCTACAGGCAGCCAGTCCTTCTCCCTCAGCTTCTCTCTGCCCTGCAGTCCTCCTTAAACGACCTACCCTGGCCTGATTGGCTGCTTCTAAGCCTTCCTCTGGTTGGCTGGGTTCTCTGCAGCCACTCTAAGGGCTGCTATTAATCCTTTGCCAGCCAGTAAGGGGCAGCTGCCCTGTCACATTGGGTGATTTCTTCCTTTAGTGGAACTGGTAATTGTGGACAATTGCTATAGATGTTCACAAGTAAATGATGTGCTCCTGGATTTGTAAACGTGCAACAGGTTTAAGTTCAGCTACGTTAATGACTATATGTTTATTTAGGCAATCCTAGGAGGTTTCAGTAGATGGTTATCAAAGTGTGCTCTGGAGGCATTAGGATTAAAGTCCAACTACATTGAAACTTGTAGCAGAAATCTCACTGGAAGTCAGAACAATTAACCCATATGTCATAGCTATGATGTCATGAGGAGGCTGTAAGTCACATTTGAGATATTAGAGCAATGAAATGTGACATTTTTATAGGGAGAGCGATCTACAAAATAATATTTACTAGATTTGAACCCATGAGACTGCAATATGCAATCGAATTGTAGTCATATGTGCGATGATGATTGGTTGAGTTACCTCTCACCATAATTCCATCAGCTAAGGAGTGATTCATAACTACCTTAATTTCAAAAAATATATAAATATATGGTTATAAATTTCTACTGTAACTTCAGCTTTCACAAAAAAGCAAGTATAAAACTGGGCAGAGAAAAATTCTGAATATTCTTACAATAAATAGTGTCTTCCTTATTAAACTCTTCTGTGACCCACCAGTTACTGAATATAAAACAATACAAGCTTCAGATGAATAAAAAGTTACTTGAGCAGATTTGCTCATGATGCTTATTACTGTGTTCAGAGAATCCACTACCTCTAGTATCATAGCAAAGAGTAAAACTGATGGTGTGCTATTAGCTATTTATATACACATTTGGTGAAATCATGACCCCATTGAAGTAACTCTAAATTTTGCCATTGATTTCAATGGGGCCAGGATTTCACTTATGTACTGTACAGGTCAATCCAGCCCCTATTTAAAGACAGTGGCATAACTCCTATAGTTATAGACTTCAATAGTGTAGGATCAAGCTATAGTTTCTTTGTACTTTGTAATAGACCATAAAACAAACATTCTACAATTTATGTTTTGGTTAAGCCCAGATTTTACATTTCTACCATAGCAGCCTCAAAAATAATGTAAATGTATATGGAATCATAGATTTATAGGATTGGAAAGGACCTCAAGAGATCATCTACTGTCCATCCCCCTGTGCTGAGGCTAGACTAGTGGTGGGGAACCTGCGGCCTTTCAGGGTAATCCACTGGTGGGCCACGAGATAGTTTGTTTACATTGACTGTCCGCAGGCACAGCTGCCCAGAGCTCCCAGTGGCCACGGTTTGCCTTTCACAGCCAATTGGAGCTGCAGGAAGTGGCGCGGGCTGCAGGGATGTGCTGGCGACCACTTCCCAGGAACGGCAAACTGCAAGTTCTGGGAGCTGTGGGAAGCCGTGCCCGCGGACGGTCAATGTAAAAAAACCTGCCTCATGGCCCACCAGTGCATTACCCTGACAAGCTGCATGCAGCCCGCAGGCCGCAGGTTGCCCACCAGTCTCCGACATGTGTTTCTTTAATCTGTTCCTCCAATGAGAGAGATTTTACAACATCCCTTGGTTACCTTTTCCAGTACTTATTTATCCTTATAGATAGTTTTTCCTTAAATCTAACTTAGATCTCCCTTGCTGAAGATTAATTCGATTACTTATTGTCCTGTCTTCAAGGGACGTGTAGAATAATTGATCACTGCCAACTTTATAACAGCCTTTAACATATCTGAAGACTGTTACCAGGCCTGTTTTCTCAAGATTAAACAGGACTAGTTTTTTAACCTTTCCTCAAAGACCATATTATTTAAAACTTTTATAATTTTTGTTGCTCTCCTCTGGATTCTCTCCAATTTGTCCACATCTGTCTAAAAATGTGGTGCCCAAAAACTGGACACACAACTTCAACTGAAGCCTCATCAATGCCAAGTAGAGCAGAACAATGACTTCCTATGTTTTACACGTCTCCTGTTAATACACCCCAGCCAGTTTTAAAACTGCATCACGTTGTTGGCTCACATTCAATTTGTGATCCACATTGCTATTTAATAAATTAGTGGCTCTCTCTTTTTATATTCAAACCCATCTAATAATATACCATGATAATAGGATATTTACAGAAAAGCAAGCATTATAGGACTGTTTTCCACAGATAAAGAAATGCTATTTTCCCCTGACTATTATGTATGCTGTTGTGCTGCAGAACATATATATGCATGGTACAATTTTATATATATTTATATCAAATATACATAAACACACACACAATATATATACAAACATGCATATTTCCTATATACACAAACATATCTGTATATTTTATATGCGGTGCATATAAATATACATATACAAATGTACTATTAAAACAACATCCTGTTTAGTTTAATTTCAATATCATCTTAGTGTAATTTGTGCATGAACATTTAATAAATTGGGCCCTAGTTTGCTTATTAAATAAATGATCTACAAGTAAAGAAAAATCTCACGGAAACAGCATACCTGTATTCATTTTGCCACTGGAGGTTTTGTTATAAAAGTCTTCAGTTTTCCTGCAGAAAACAAAGTGATCTATTAATTTGTCACAACACAATGGTATGTGGTACAAAATGTCATCAGTATTTTTGGAGGGTGGGGGAAGAGGGAGACACTGGTGAATCAATGTCATATCAAGGCTAGCCCTATTTTAAACACAGGCTTTAATTAAATTGGCATCACTTGTGCCTGCCTCTAAAGTTAAAATTGAGTCAACACTTCCATTATAACCTACCCTATTTTCAAAGGTTTAGTATCTCAGCTGTAAACATTTGCATCGGAATGATATTTGCAATTGATTTTTGGTCTCCAGATTATCAACGAAAAAGCAGCTCACTTAAAGAAATACATAAAATAAAAAAAGCTGTTTACAGGTTTTATTTGACGCTTTTCCATAGATGGATGGAGATTATATTATATATATACAGAGAGAGAGAGCGCGCGCGAGTGAGCGAGACTAGGAACACTTTTTTTTAAACAGCCAAAGTTATTAACTCTTTCCCCCCAGTATTAATGTGCTAGAAGTGTAGTTTTATTCATAATTTAATATGGATATTTTTACTGACGTGATTTTCACCATTGGTTGCTGCAGTACTAACTTGTTCCTGCTCCCATGGAAATCAACGGTAAAATTCCTATTTCCTTTAATAGATGCAAGATCTGGCCCTAGCACAGGAAGGTTTCCAAATGCACCCGGCTGTGCAGAAATAATACACACAGAAACAAATTATAAATACATTAATCCAGGAAGCAGGAACAGTTTGATTGTCTTGGGCTTGTGTATTCTTACTCTTCATGACATTTAAAAACAAACCACCAAGAGAACAAATATCAACAAATACAAACAAGCAAACAAGCAAATATTAAACAAGGAAATAACAGCCAAAGAGAAGAAAGGACATCCTAAATTAAATCCAGCATGTTGCCCTTAACTCCTGATGCGGTGCCTGTGTTTATCACACTGATCTAAGGACAAACTTGAACTGAATTTCTCCAGTACAGACAGTTTGTGTCACAACAGTAATGTTATTTAATGGCTCAGGGGCTAGAGTCTCTCTTCTGTCTGGTCCATTCAGGATGCAACACAGGCATCTGAAAGTGAGAACAGGCATTCACATGGCACTTTTAAGTCTATGAGAACGGACATACTGAGTCAGACCAAAGCTCGATCTAGTCCAGTATCCTGTCTTTCAACAGTGGCCAATGCCAAAAGGAATGAATAGAACAGGTAATCATCAAACAATCCATTCCCTGTCGCTCATTCCCAGCTTCTGGCAAACAGAGACTAGGGACACCATCCTTGCCCATCCTGGCTAATAGCCATTGATGGACCTGTCCTCCATGAATTTATCTATTTTTTGAACTCTGTTATAGTCTTGGCCTTCACAACATCATCTGGCAAAGAGTTCCACAGGTTGACTGTGCGTTGTGTGAAGAAATACTTTCTTTTGTTTAAATCCGCTGCCTATTAATTTCATTTGGTGACCCTAGTGCTTGTGTTATGAGAAGGAGTAAATAACACTTTCTTATTTATTTTCTCCACATTCAATCATATCCTCCATTAATCATCTCTTTTCCAAGCTGAAAAGTCCCAGTCTTGTTAATCTCTCCTCATACGGAAGCCGTTCCATATCCCTAATCATTTTTGTTGTTCTTTTCTGAAACATTTCCAATTCCAATTCTGTAGCTAACATTGCAACGTATTTATTTGCCAGATGTGCTAAACATTCGTATGCCTCTTCATGCTTCAGCCATCGTTCCAGAGGTCATGCTTCCGTACAGATGACACTCATTAAAAAAAAAATGTGTTAATTAAATTTGTGACCGAGCTCCTGGGGGGAGAATTATATGTCTCCTGCTCTGTTTTACCTGCATTCTGCCATATATTTCATGTTATAGCAGTGTCGGATGATGACCTAGCACATGTTGTTCATTTTAAGAACACTTTCATTGCAGATCTGACCAGAGCCGCCTCCAGGTACCAGCACAGCAAGCAGGTGCTTGGGGTGGCCAAGGGGAAGGGGCAGCACATCCGTCTCGGAGGGAAAGACCTGCTGCTGAAGAAGAAAGCGGCATGGTGGAGCTCCGCTGAAGTGCTGCCGATCACGATCGTGGCTTTTTTTTTTTTTTACCCCCCCTGCCGCTCGGGGTGGCAAAAACCCTGGAGCCGGCCCTAGATATGACAAAACGCAAAGAAGGTACCAATGTGAGATTTCTAAAAATAGCTACAGCAGTCAACCCAAGGTTTAAGAATCTGAAATGCTGGCTACAACAGTGCCATGCGAACACCTGTTCTCACTTTCAATCACATTGTAAACAAAAAGCAGGCAGCATTATCTCCTGCAAATGTAAAGAAACTTGTTTGTCTGAGCAATTGACTGAACAAAAACTAGGACTGAGTAGACTTGTAGGCTCTTAAGTTTTACACTGGTTTGTTTTTGAGTGCAATTATGTAACAAAAAAAATCTACATTTGTAAGTTGCATCTTCACGATAAAGAGATTGCACTACAGTACTTGTATGAGGTGAACTGCAAAATACTATTTCTTTTATTATCATTTTCCCAGGGAAAATATTTGTAATAAAAATAATATAAAGTGAGCACTGAATACTTTGTATTCTGTATTGTAATTGAAATTAATATATTTGAAAATTTAGAAAAACATCCAAAAATATTTAATACATTTCAATCAGTAGTCTATTGTTTAAGAGTGCGATTAAAACGACGATTAATTACAATTGATTTTTTAAACCACAATGAATTTGAGTTAATCACGAGTTAACTGTAGCCCTAGTAATGGTCATTTATCACTACTTAACACACTTGTTTTCTTTTGGGATGAAAAAGGTAGATCAGACAACATATTCACAACTATTATATACAACAAACAAAAACCCTGTTCCCTATTAGTGTATCATTTGATGGATCAGTTACCTGCAAAAATGTGTTCTTGGTTTTAAGAACCCCAACTGAATTGTGTGAACATAACTGACCAAATCAAATACTTTCTCATAAGCATTCAGCACTATTTCCACAAGATGGATGGATGCCACCCAGAAATGTAAGGGTCTGATGCTTTTTTCATTAGTTCAAATACATCTCTCTGATTTATCCCCTACCCTAAATATGATTTTATGGCAGACAATTTATTTTCATCAAGTGAATTCCACAATGCACCCCTTTTATAGTCATCATCACTATAATGGATTCTTTACCTTCCCCGATTCCACCAAAACCATCTAAGGTAAATGAAGCAACGGTCACTTACTACTGGTTGCAGATGGCTAAGCAGCAGTGTACATACATGTATGTGATCTGGCAAGCAAGTGATTTATTTTGTTTTTGTTAGGTAGTTAGCAACATCCAGATGTTTGAGGGGTGGATGGCGAGGGAAGGGGCTTTCCAGATTTGTGAGAGGAAGGGGGAGTCAGATCTGCATTAATCTTGTTTGACAGATTCACCGCTTGAGCTCCTACCAAGGACTGTAGCTTGGTGGATAAAGTATCTCCAAAACTGGGGGGAGAGAGCAAATTAATCACTGAATTTACATCCTAGGAATGGGGTAGTCAAAATCAGTTCAAATACTGTGGAAGCTGTTCTACTGCACTTTGTCTCAACATACTTGAGTCACTACCAGGTGCTCAGAACCTTTTTGCAAATGAGGAGGCAATTGTTTTAGTGGGGATTAAAGAGTCAGGTAATTCTCCTGGCCTTTTCTCTTCAATAGCTGTATTATGGTTTGCCACTTTATATATTTAATGGAGGAGAAAAAAAAGTGGGAAATGTGAGCACTTTCTAAAAATCACTTTTTTTTTTTTTTTTTAGAGAGACACAGGATAAATAAGATAATATTTTTTATTGGACCAACTTTTGTTGGTGAGAGAGACAAAATTTCAAGCTTACACAGAGCACCTCTTCAGGTCTGGGAAATTACCTGAAGAAGAGCTCTCTGTAGGTCAAAAGCTTGTCTTTCTCTCCAATAGAAATTGGTCCAATAAAAGGTATTACCTCACCCACCTTGTCTCTCTAATTATCCTGGGACCAACACAGTTACAACACCTCAAAATACAATAATGTTTTTAATCAGGCAGCTGCAGTGCATTAAAACCAGTTATTTTGCTGGACTGTATAGCAGTGTTGGACTTAACACTAGCAATAGCATCAGAACGTATAAGTAGTGCCAATTGATGCTTCCATTTCAGGTTTTGCTGGTACCCAGAACTTGCAGTGTCAAAAGTCATGGGAAAGAGTGATGCCTGTTAATTTTATTTTCTTCTTTTAGGTTTTTCCATAATCCTCAAAAGATTTGTTTCAGACCCATAGCCAATGGCAGAGGGACGGGGGAGATGAGATTGCAGCGACAAGTGGCACAGAAAATAGCATGACAAATTGCAAATGATAAGACCATGTCAGTGGCAACTCACATATGAAGCTGTGAAGACAAGAAATCCCTGCCATGCCCCAGTCCTCAGGAAATAGAGTGTATAACGCTATGGTTTATATGAAAATGCATTTGATAGTGAGCTCACAGGCATACCACCATCATCCAAACCAAGGCAAGAAAAAACATTTCTATGGATTTTGTTTATGCATGTGTATAAGTTAACAAAAAATACTGAAAATGATAAAAATATGAATAAGTCGTAAGAAAAGGTACAAAGAGGCTTTGTTTCTTCATTTGGATTTAGTTAATGTACACTGCAGCGATGGGACAGTGAGAGGGCCTGTATTAGGCCTCATGAAGTAAAGCATTTATTTTAAGCACATGCTGAAGTAGACCCATGGGCCTACTTAGGTGCTTAAAGTTCAGCATCTGCTTCACTGCTTTGCTGGCCCATGCCATATTGCCCAGTCCTGCAAAGAACTGAACACTTCAACTCCCATTAAAGTCATTTGGGCTAAGTGGAACCAAGTAGCCAAAGTATCACAAGAAAATGATCGAATAGGTTTCTGTTATTTTAGCTTTCAAATTCTGACTGTGGGGCCAGTCCTCACAGCTGTCAATTTTTGCACAGCTTCATATATGATTTTTTATACAAAATAATTTCAAATATACTAACAATGTAACGAAACAACTGAACCACAAGCAAATAATCTGTATATTACCATAAACTTAAATTTAAGGTCAATAAACTCTGTCCCAGGAAGTGGTGGGAGAAGAGGCTGCACTAAGTTGGCAACTGTGGCAGGTGCCTGGGTATGGAAAGGTGTATGGTGAGTAGTTGCATCCCGAGTGCGGAAAATTGGGGCAGCTGGGTTTGTCGGGGTATCTAGGCAGATGATGCGAGCAACCAGAAATATTGGGGGTGAGGGGGAGTTGTTGATATATCTAGGGGTTAGTAAAGGGAAATTGTGTTTGTGTAGATGCCTGGAGGTAAAATAGGAGCAAGATCAGTGACTGGGGTTAAAAGTTGGGGTGAGGGGTGTCATAAACAGATAGCTAAGGGTTAATGTTTCTTTCACCTGTAAAGGGTTAACAAAGGGAACCAAACACCTGACCAGAGGACCAATCAGGGAACCGGATTTTTCAAAGCTCAGGGAGGGAATGTTTGGGTCTGTGTCTTTTGTCTGTCTCTCAGCTATGAGAGGAATCTTTCTATCTTCAAGCTTCTAATCTTCAGTTTCAAAGTTGTGAGTACAAAGGTAGAAAAACAATAGGCTGTTATTG
>NC_133773.1:83631675-83647988 GCF_003597395.2 Chelonoidis abingdonii
GTTGGCATAGTATCAGAGGGGTAGCTGTGTTAGTCTGGATCTGTAAAAGCAGCAAAGAATCCTGTGGCACCTTATAGACTAACAGACATTTTGGAGCATGAGCTTTTGAAAGCTTTTACAGTGTTGGCATAGCTGACTCTTACATCATCCTCTCCCAACCTCTGATGAAGTAGATGTGTTATGGGCTAACTGGGAGAAAGATCCCCCTTGCCCTTGGGGCCATAGACAACTAACATTCAGGACTAGCGAGCCAAGGATCCAGCTAGCACAGAACTGATCTCAAGGTTGGGGTCCTCCTTTGTACCCCATCTCCAGCTGTGCCCACTTTTGGGACACAATGAGAATCTGGGCCTCAATCTCTGCAATGAATGGCCTAGTGCTGTTGGAGTAACATAGTACAGCAGGCAGGAGATATAACGCGACACGCTGATAACTGTGTGATATGGGACCCCTAGACAAGCAGGACTATATTTTACTGCATAATCACACAAGTGTTAGGCAGTCACAGTGTAGAAGCTTCTCATGAACACATTTACTGTTGAAAGTCACTATTTTCCCCTTGACTACTTAATACAGTACCATCTATGGGGGATTCTGTACTTTGAGATTCAGTGAAAATGAATTGACTGTCCTTTTGGTATTACCCTGAATTGAGTTTTTAAAGAACCTCTAGGTAAGTTGGCTTATTTCAGTTACAGTATACGGTACCACTT
Source organism: Chelonoidis abingdonii (assembly GCF_003597395.2). Classification (NCBI taxonomy): domain Eukaryota; kingdom Metazoa; phylum Chordata; order Testudines; family Testudinidae; genus Chelonoidis; species Chelonoidis abingdonii. Next base: position 83,632,389 of record NC_133773.1, read on the forward strand.
GCTAAACAACCAACAACCACAAATGCCTAAAGCCATTGCATGGTGCTGATGTCAGAGGTTTGTCTTCTCACCTCCATCACTTTATTTGCACTTAAAAGAAAAGTTTAACAAGGCATTTGACTAGCTGTGCACTCAAAAAACAACAATTTGATCTTGACCTTTGTACTTAAATTCAAAATCTGCAGTTACTGTCTCCCTTATTATCTCCCCTCCCCTCAAGATGTATCTCAAACACTTTAAGTAACATGGGAAATTTCAGGATGTATTTCTGAAAATGAACCATACACAAGCATGAGGGAGAAAATTTCAAAACAGCTATACAAGCTGACAGGATTATGTGCAATTTACTGACTATTTTTATAGATGCAGAAGGAAACACTGACATGAATAAAATATTTTTTACATTCAGAGTCTGCCTACAGCTTTCCCAGTAAAGGAAATTTTATTTAGAAATTTAGTCAGGAGTTTTATGGTGTTAGTGCTTTTCGTTATTTTTTATTGTTTGAAAAATAAATAAAGGAAACAAAGAAGATTTTTGAATAAAAACAATCTCCTTACTTTATTGGTCTGAAATATTGTTCTATATTTCCTTGCCCTTTTCTATTTTGTCATGCTCCCATTATGTTTTTAATTACACAAAATTCACACATTCCCAGCTCTTTAAAAATACTGCATATGTGGTTTAACAGGAACTCACTGCTGGTCAATGGAATTCACTCTGCAGGGCAGGAAATCAGCTAGAAGACTGGATGTGTAGGAAGGTGGGGGTGTTTAAAGGGCCTTAAATGTAGGTACCTATCTCTTTTACAAATGAATAGAATAATATTAGCAGAGGGATGGATCAGCATTGTCACCGACAAGAAACAACCAGTCTTTTTGAGCCCTTTTCTGGAATGCCAAAAAAATTATCAAAGAGAGGTGATTTCTCTTCTTCAAGTTTTAATTAATTAAATATACTAAACATCTAGGGCCTCCTCAGCTGGTGTAAATCATCACATCTCTGTGGACTTCAATGGCACCATGCCAATTTGTACCAGCTGAGAATCTGGCCCATAATTTAATGTAGTTTCACTAGGATTTAATAAAAAGCAATGAGAAACAAAACAGTTCAGCATATTTAGGTGGCATGGGTCCACAAGCTCCTGGGTCCAAGCTATTTCTCAATGTCCCTCAAGAACACAGGCTTAGTATCAGAATAAATCCACCATGAGAATGCAAAAGAATCTTCAAGAGTGTTATTTTGTACCAATGTGTAAGTAAACACCTCACAAAAAGTGTAGGGCTGAAAGTGTTTTGTATGTTGGAGAACTATGTTTAAAATTAACAGGTAAAATTTACAAGATGTTTCAGTGACTTAGGAGCCTAAACCCCATTGACTTTCATTACTTTTTGAAAATGGAAGTCAGGCGCTTTTGAAAATTTCACTTAACATGTTTATTCCCAAAAGTCTAAATAAAAGAAAGACATCATACAACCAATTACTGGGCAAAAATCAATGTAGCTACACCAGGGTTAAAATTCACTGCACAGAGGACAATAAAACTGGTTCATTGGCTCAGAGTAATGAGCACAAAGAGTAGGAACATAACCACTGCTTATTTGCATCAGTTGTATACTGGTATTTTGCAAACTACCGGCCATTTCCAATTCTCATGTATTATCAGTAAGAGTTATTGGTAGTTTCAACATTCATGTATCTCAGTGTGCATTGGATTGGGGCTCCCTCCTGCAGAGCATGGAACTGATAAAACATGTGAAGATAAAACAGCCATAAATAAGCATTTCTGGTTATAACAACTCCTCTCTACAGACATCTTTTCGTCTCACTATTTACACCAATCCTATGAGGACTGATGGAAGTGATGCGCTTTCACCAAGACACCATTAAAAGGTATTACTTTCTCTGTCCCTCTTTGCCGTTCCTATACAAAAATACACGTTTCTAAGTCACTTTGGGTAGCACTAGCTCCATTCTATAGATTTAGACCAATATATGTAGGGTCAAGCACGACTGCACAACGAAAACTCAGCTGGCATACCACAGTCACTAAGAAGGTGACAGGTTTTTACTAACTGGTCCATAAAAACAAAAATTATGTATGTAAGATTGTTATTGTATTCCACAACAGTCAAATGCGTACAGTTAATTTATTCAAAGTTTAGCACAAATCAGCTAAGATTGACTTAGTAGACATTCATTAGAATATTTGTATATTCTCTGCCTCCCACCTTTTGATATTTCTTTCCCTTTTTATATATAGTCTAATGTCCATTAGCAAAATAGATTAGCTATATGGAACTGTTCTTTAATACAAACAGGATCTATCAGGGGTTCCTTTCAGAACAATAAATCCTGTGCACTTAAGTTAATGCTTAGCCCATGATACCAGAATGAATCAGATTGTGTACTCAGATGTCTAAATGTAACTCAGATATCACAACTTCTGTCTTCTTTTTGTCAAGCTCAATTAAAAACAGTAAAAACATTTTTAAATATTTATTTGTATTGTATTGTCGTCAGTAGCTCTTAGCTTGTGTTTTGCCAGCTTTAGAGAATCATAAGTGGCATTTAGCACAAGTACTGTACCACTCAAGATACTTGAATTTACCTAAAGTGTTGACAGAAAGATGGAGAGTTTAGCAACTGTAACATAATGCTCTCTCAAGACATGGATGAGCCTCTGATACACAATACACAAAAATAAAACTCACGTTTCATATAATATTAATTTTGCAACTTTTTCTAAAAGTGTTTACTATATCTTCTGGAAACACTGAGCAATGCTATGTAATCTCCAATTTTCACTTTAATATTAATGGTCTATTTGACCCCATTTGCTCTTTTGTTCCACATAAGGCCACTCAAAATGACCAGGCTTCTACTGTTTACACAACTGGTATGGACTCTGCTGTCTACTGGTTTCATACCAAATATAGTCCTACATGCCTCACGCCTATTTAAAGCAAAAGAGCTACTATTCTTCCCCAGTATAAATAGCCAAAGAAAACATCACTCAGAAAATTATACTTGGCACAGTGGTTAAACTCACATGATAAACAGTTACTACTAACTACTCATACTTGCTGCATGAACCTCAAAACTTTTTGAGCTTTGGTTTTATTTTAAGTCTGAATGCTTTTAGGGTCTCCCTTTCTCCAGCACAATGGGGTCCTGGTCCATGATTAGGGCTCCTGTGCATTTACAATGATAACAACAGTATTAAATAATACTCTAAGAAACAATGGAATTCTGGAAATTTCAAAAAATAGCCAACCCCTCAGAGACTGCCTGGACAAATAAGATTTGTTTCAATTAATGTATAAAGTCTAGTTGGGGAAAGGAGAAAAGGTTAGATAAATGATAAAAGGAAAACTATAAGATATGGGACAGAATAAGGGAAAGGACATCATATTCAAATATGAGAGAAAGAGATGATAAATTTCCACCGAGGAGCTCATTACAGCCTTAATGATATCTGCTTGCCCTTTCAGCCACAAAGAAAGAAAGAAATCTACCAGCTGGCAAGAGAAGGGAGCAAAAGATCACAGGAAATGTATGACTGCGAGTTATAGACATATGAAGTGCTGAGAAAGGCCTCACGATTACTCCCTAATGCAGGGAGGAGATAGTGGTACAATATCCCTCAGATCCTAGACAAAGTTCAGGGAGAGGCCTAATATGATTGACTTGTGTTATGACACCCTCCCCTCACAGATGTATGCCAGTCCTAGCCCACAGAAATGAAAGGGTAAACTTATAAACAATCATTATTGTTAAGTACTAATTACTGCTTTTTTGCTTTAAATCTCTAGGAATGTACCTGTTGGTCAACCGAGAGAGCTGATACCTCATTCCCCCGGACCCCAAAATTAGGATTTAACCTATATACTTTAATAGATATAGTTTTGTGGTAATTACCAGTGTCAGCAATATGATAATTTGGGCCACGGGCGGAGCCATTACGTAATCTTTTAGACAACTGGCTTATTGTGCTTATCTTGTCTTGCAGCTAGAACCTATCCAGGGGCTTGGAAAAACCAATCCCCATCACTTCTCTCTGCCCAATGAGCACCATATATAATCTATAGTAATGAACTGTTCTGAGTGTCTCTGAGCCTGATAAGCAAAGTGACATTCCGCCAGCGCTGTGCATAATAAACTCCCATGCTTGACTTTACACGGTGTGGATTACTGTTCCTTCAAACTACAGAAGAGCTCCTCTCTCCATTACTTAGGGTACGTCTTCACTACCGGCCGTATCGGCAGGTAGCAATTGATTTCTCAGGGATCGATATATCGCGTCTCATCTACGAACGGTGGTAGTGGAGTCGACAGGGGGAGCCACGGACATCGATCCTGCGCCGTGAGGACGATAGGTAACTCGATCTAAGATACTTTGACTTCAGCTACGTTATTCATGTAGCTGAAGTTGCGTATCTTAGATCGATCCCCTCCTCTAGTGTAGACCAGCCCTCAGACTACACTGTCTCCAATATAGTTCAGTCTCTTATCCATGTAACTGCTCAGGATCTCCCACACTTTTATCTTACACTTTCTATTCAAAAGTAATGCTTACTAAAACATGTAAATGAATGTGAGCCAGTATGATAATTATCACATTTATTCTTACTGATCAGAGGAATTTACACTCTCTCTTCTTTCTGATTTCTCCACCTGTGAGAAACCATAATATATTGTACAGATAGGGATAAATGTTTTATCATCTAACCATCTTATTTCATTCTCTCTCTCCATCTTTTATATAAAAACACTTGAATACTCTGTTCATTCATCTGACTTGCTGATTATTTCATTTTGGAGGATACAATGGCATGCATGCCTCACTGAGTTAAAATACTAGAATGCATACCATCAGTCTTTTCTTTGTTAACAGCTCTTAATGTTCTTAAAAGGTGGGAAGAGAATCTGTTTACTGCATCAGCTCAGCATTCCAGATAGCCAAGGTCAGAAAGAAGTTCATCCTTTACTCTGTCAATACATTATCTCCTTCCCTGATCCTGAATGTGTAATGACAATAGGTTGAATAGTAAGTTACACTGAGCAGTCATCATATTTATAACCATGGGACCATTTCAATGGAATTCCTCTTGTCCAGATCGAGGAGCCCTGTTAAAGTGCACCTGTCACATTTTGTAAACCAACTGTTCTTGTCTGTAAGGACTACTCGGTGCTTGAATCAGGAATTTTTCAACTTGAGCCATCTTTGGCTGAAGGTTAATTGGTTCTGGAGTTTAGTCATCAGAATAAAAAAAATTTTTAGCACCTCCCCAGGTACTCCTCAGGTGAAAAAGATAGTGTATATTTAGTCTCAGTCCCTTTTGCTGTCCTCCCAAGTCCCAGTCCCAGGCTTCTCCCACCCCTATTGCTAGTTTCAGTTTCTCTTTTCCTCTCCCACCACTTTCCATATCCTCAGACTCCTTGTCCCATTCTACTTCCCCAATTCATATTCAGCTCTTGGTCCCTCTGCATTCAAATCAGGTAGCTTCCTCCTCCATGCTGCCTGGGTGCCAGCACAAGGTGCACTGAAACACAAGAGAAACAGGCTGCCAGTTTTTCAGTTCTGGCTCTGGCGTCAGCATAGCCGACAACAGCAACTGCAAGGAAAGTCTAGATGAATCCCCTGAAGCCCTGGGCTTGAGCATGCTCAGCACGGATGGAACGTTCGGAGAATTTTAGACACCAAACTCTAGCATGTGATTTTCCAGATGCTCATAACTTGACCAAAATTTTGGCAGATTTTCACAGGGACTGGAAAAAACACACCCCTGATACAGAGGCTGTGCTCCTGCCAAATTTCAAGCACCAGCTCAAAGTGTGTGCGTGAGCGGGGCACTAGAGCTTCTCAAAGAAAGGGTCACCAGAATCTTTTAACATGGACAAAAAAAATATTATTTTTTCTTTACCTTTATCCTTGGAAATGGCAGAGATTTTCCAAAAATATTCAGCATGAGATAGATACATGGAAAATTTCAGTCGAAACTGTTAACATTTGTCAAAATTATAAGCAACTGAAAACAGAGTCATACAATGGGAAATCCTGGGCAGCTTCAGTAATAGATGGTGCTTACAGCCCCACCCCAATAAATGAAATAATCTCTCTACATTTTAATTAACTATGTAATAAAATGTCTTACTAAATTTTAAAACCTTTATGAAAGCATTGTCTCTGTTTGTAAAGTGGCACTGTATTATGGTACTTGCTTGTTTTGCATTCAGAATATCTGTAAAATCACCAAGGCCATGGGAGAATTGCATTGACTTCAATGGGTTTTGAATCAGCCCCAAATGAAATGAAATTTCAAGGATGTCAGATTTGTCTAAATGTACTTCCAGTTCTTTTCTTCTTCTAATACACACATAAGTGCCATTTAAGGCCTTACTGTTTTGAATGTAAGCATCACTGAACTAATTCATGCGGTGCTTAAGTATTAGTTGGAATCTGTTGCAAGAAAATGCATAGATCAGTTGCATCTATATTTTCAACACAAGCTGTTCACCCATATCAAGAGCAAGGTGCTTAATGAAAGAGGGGGTAACATAAGAGAATATTACAAAATGTTTTTGTTTATTGGTTACCCCCCTGTTTATATAACAGAGGGCATATTTTTAATCATTAATCTGGTCAAGATGTTTTTATGAGATTTTTACATGTAGTTTCATTTTTAATTTGGCTGCAGTGTCATCCCCATAGCAGATGTTCTCAGTTCCTACATACCTAATTATAATAACTATACAGTCACCGACACTACTGTGTATTGTAATGTGTCATTTAAAATCCACTGGTACTTGCACATTAATTTCCACTATGTTTTAGAGCACATCTCTATTTTCAGCTGTATACAGCTCAGATATATGCAGAAGAGACAGGAAACCAAACAGAATCTTGATACTGTAACCATGAAGATATTGTTAAAACACGTTTAAACCTATGTTCACAAATAGGAATTAAAATTAAACTGAGATAAATGCTTTTGAGATAGAAGTGCTATGATAGAACATAGCAAAATGACATATTATTTGGAAGATACAGTATCTGATAACACTGATTTGTAATATGGCCCCACAGTTCTTCCATTTTATGAAACAAGGCTTTGATGCTGCAAAGACTTGTGCACATGATTAACTTTATACATGTGAGCACTTCTACTAAACACAAGCTTTTTGTTTAAATCTTTGTCGGATCCAGTACCAAGATTCCACCCAGCAAGTATTTATTGCCCCCTATCAGACAACAGAATTAAAGAAGAGTATCAATCACAGGATGTATCCAAGCATATAGCTAGGCTCCACGCTATTTCTTCCAGTCTGCTTTGACTGGGCTCATTCCAGCCCTTTATTCTGAAGTCATTGTGTGGAACATCCCTGGACCTTGATGTAACACAAGGCTTGGGATGTGCCACAGCAGTAAGGGACAAGTTTATTTATCCCCTGTACAAGGGATTGGTGAAGGGCTGAGGAAGAAAAATGTCATCTGTTTTCCCATGGAAGTTCTCAGCTCATAATTTAACAGTAACAGTGCTCAAAGATCTTTGCTTTTCCGATTCTCTAAAAATAAGTTAGAAACATTTATTTTGGCAATATATAAATTGATGCATTTCTTTAGTTTTGTCATGACAGTAATTTATGGTGAGAGTCCCACAGAAAATACAAATTATACTTGAAAAACTGGGACCATTCAAAACCTCTTGTAGACAACCAGTGAAACAATATTCTTTTTGCTTTTAACTAATCCAGACATTCTTCCTTTAGGTTATAACATACTTATTTCATCCAGTTATGATGAAATAGAAAAGTGACCCAGTGAACACACGGATGAGGTTTACCGTCTATGATTCTATTATGTTTTAAACCTTTAAAATAGATCGATTTCTTGTATTAATTGTTTAATCTATTCATCTCTTTGGATGGACATTCTTTTGAGAGGACTTTTTTGAGATTTGGAGGATGTATTTATTGGGTCAATTTTCTACTACGTGTAAGTGGGGGAACTGGAAGTTTATTGTTTTAACAGATTTATTTCTTTATCAAGACAGAACTATGTATAATTTTCTGTTTAAAAAGATTCAGTGTATATTTGCAAATATTCTGGTTTGGTGAAATAAAAATATATTCCATCTGTTTCCTTAAGCAGTTTTGTTTCAGACGGCTCTATTCTATCATGTGAGCAGAAATTATACTCCTGCAATCTGCAAATTCAAATGGCCTAACATATTGTGGCTGTCTGCTGTCTGGTTTAGACTGATTAGTCCTACTGCAGTAACAGACTGCGGTGGTAAAAAGGGGTTCCAATGGGATAAGAAATCAGGTAAGGAAAAGATAATTTGATGCATTCAAACTGTATAACAGATGCAATTTTGAATTAAGATATGAGAAAGCACTAGTTAGCAAAACAAAACAGTGGGATAACAAAAGGATTTTAAAACACCTGTGCCAGTTCACTCTAATTAGATTTAGCTCTAAGGCACCAATGACTAGGAAAGATTAAAAATAATATTTTAGAAAATTTATCTAAAACTTGTCTTTTTTGGTAAGTTCTCTCAGGGGTTTTTGGCACTAGATGTTATCATATAACTTAGAGATTATTTTTATAATATGCTTTTTGTGTCATGGTTATCATTTTGGTATCTGAGCACCCTACATATGTTAAAGACTATCTTCAAGCAAGCTATTATGTAGGAAAGTATTAAACCCAATTTTACAAATGGAAACTGGGAAACAGCAAGATTAAGCTGAAATTTTTCAATCCTGGATACCTAAAGTCAGACATTTAAATTCATATTTAAGGACCTAAATAAACCACCTCATTTTCAGAAGTGCTGGGCAAACACAGCTCTCATTGAAGTCAGAAGGGCACAGGGAGGCAATCTACTCAACATTTCTGAAAAATCAGGGCTAAACAGGTGCATTCAGATTAGAAATGTTTGGCTTAAGTGACTGGCCCAAAGTCTCATAGAAAGGCTTTGAGATAGTAAGAACCAGAACCCAGAACTTGAGTCACATTCTAGCAACTTAGACACAAAATTATCCTTTGTGCTAACTACAAAGCTTGATACTGAATTCAAACATTTCCAAAGTTGGGAAATGACTGGAGCTGGGGTTTGGTTCAGCCCATTAGAGAGACAAGATCAGCTGTGAGGTTTGTTTTCAAATCCAACCTCTATCATGATTTGGGATATTCAAATTTTGTGCATAAGCACATATGTTTAAATATAATGGGCCAGATCCTCACCCCTATATGACCCCCATGCACTGCCATAGCAAGGTAGAGTGTCAGCAAATGTGTCATAACCAAACAGCTGAAGATTTTTGCATTATTGGGGCATCTGAGGAGTTACAGAACCAGCATAGGTGGCTCTATGCCACCTATTCCCAACCTAGGGATAGGTGTCATATTAAAGTTTTGGTAGGGAAGGAGCATTGCTATGATTTGGTAATGTCTGGCTGGCATAATACCCTATTGGTATTACTAGTAGGCCTAGATTAGAGCACACTTAAGGCTGAACCAGTCTGTGGCAGTCCCAGTGACCAAGAAGAACAAAGACGACAGACAACTTAACCAAGCCAAAGGGTGAGGTGCAGGATCTTTAAAATTGCAGAAAAATCTGACAGTGTTGTAGATGCAAACATATTTTCAAAAACATAGTAGTAACCTTAGGGGGTGATCCTGCAGACACTTCAGCATGTGATTAGTATTACTCAGAGAAATAGTCCTGGGCTTGAGTATGCGCAGGATCTGAACTGTATATTTCTTCGGAACTACAGTTTCGAAGTTTCCACAATCAGTTTTAAATATGAAATTTAAAATATATGATTAATAATAGCGAAGAAATTAGCTCTTACAAAAAGGTGAAATGATAAACACATGGCATTTTCAATGAGAATACTGAAGTCAAATGAGGCCTTTATTAAAAAGTTCTAGACTTCCTTTGTTCTTGCAATTTTATTTTAATTAGTTTAAATATCTGACTAACAGCTACGTAAGAAGTATTTGGAATTTTGTTATTTGAATTGATTATGCATTTTTGCTGAACCGACGTGGATGAATAAGGACCTCAAAAGGATATTATAAGTAAGCAGAAAACACAAGGAATGGAAGACAGGACTGATCAGCAAAGAAAGCTGGATATTGGAGGTCAGAAAGTGTAAGGATAAAGTGTGACTTGCCAAGAGTCAAGGTGAGTTAGACCTTGCAAAGGAAATTAAAACAAACAGTTCAAGGTTTCTAGACATATTTAGAAAAAGAGAACAAGAAAAGAAGTGGGACCACTACGCAATGAGAATGGAATAGAGAGTAAGGATAATTTAAGTATGGCCAAAAAATTTAAACATATACTTTGTTTCTATCTCTAATGAAGATCATAATGTAGAACATAGGAGCAAAGACAAGATGGCTAATGGAAATGAGTGCACAGAAACGGAAATTACCCACATCCCAGGTGGAAGAAATGCTCAAAGAACTTAATATGCTCAAGTCATGGGGTCTGGATAACCTCTATCCCCCGCACCCCCCCCAAAAAAACCAAACAACCCCCCCCCAAAGAAAAAACAACCTAGCACATGAAACTGAAAGTCCACTAGTTGCAAAGATTTTTCAATCAATCAAATCAGGGGTAGTACAACATGACTGGAGAATAGCAAACATAGTACCCATATTTAAGAAAGGGGAAAAAGTGATCTGGGCAAGTACAGACCTGTTAGCCTGACCACACTTGATATTATGCATAGGTTTAGAACAAATTTTGAAGGAAAAAATAATTGAAGACATGGAAGTAAATGGAAAATGGGATAAAATAAAACATGAGTTTACTAAAAGTAGATAGACTAGCCTGATATCTTTCTTTGATAAGATATCAAGTATCAGAGGGGTAGCCGTGTTAGTCTGGATCTGTAAAAGCAGCAAAGAATCCTGTGGCACCTTATAGACTAACAGACGTTCTGGAGCATGAGCTTTCATGGGTGAATGAGCTTTCATGGCGGTGAATCCCACTTCAGGTCAGATGCATGTAGTGGAAATTTCCAGGGCAGATATGTTATGCAGTATGAGTAGAGTCTTTTGTACAGGTACAGGGTCTACTTTTCGCGAAAGATAAAGCATCTTTCTTATCCCTGTCAGGCTGTTATTGGCTTCCAGCTAGCAGATCGTATTTCTCGTATGTTTCTGGCGAACCCAGATGGGCCAAAGCCTTATTGGTCTCTCTCTAATGAGGATTCATAAACGAGAACAGAGAGCAAAGATTTGGGGAGACCAGAGAGTTTATCAGGTACTCAGAATCCTGATTGGTGGCAGCGAGATAAGATCCAAGCTGGTAATTAAGCTTGGAGGTTTATGCTAAGCACCCAGATTTTGGACGCTAAGGTCCAGATTTGGGACAGAGGCTTTCTAAAATAGTCTCTCTGTTCAAAATAGTAAGTACTAGCTAAAAGGTGGATTAGTCTTTTGTTTGTTTTCTTTATTTGCAAATGTGTATTTTGCAGGAAGGATATTTTACCTCTGTTTGCTGTAACTTGTAATTTAGGCTCAGGGGGAGGGAGTCCCTCTAGTCTATGTATAGCTGAAGACCCTGTAAACATTTTCCATCCTGGTTTTACAGAGAAAGCTTTTAATTAAAGAAAGAAAAAATAAAAACTTTCCTTTTCAAGAACCTGATTGATTTTTTCCTTGTGTAAAACCCAAGGGGATCGGGTCTGAACTCACCAGGGATTGGTGGGGGGGAAAAAAGAGGTTGGGGGAAGGTTAATTCCTCTCTGTTTTAGGATCCAAGGAGTTTGGATCAGTGTATCTCTCAGGATAACCCAGGGAGGGGAAGTCTGGGAGGGGAAAAGGAGGGGGAATGGTTTATTTCCCTTCGTTTTAAGACCCAAAGGGTTTGGGTCTTGGGTCCCCCAGGGAAGATTTTTGGGAGGACAGAAAGTGTACCAGACACTGGAATTTCTGGTTGGTGGCAGCGCTATCAAATCTAAGCTAGGAATTAAGCTTAGAAGGGTACATGTTGCTCCCCACTTTTTGGACGCTAAAGTTCAAAGTGGGAATAATACCTTGACACCCCCCATGGAGATCCAGGTGTCATTGCTCCCCCTTTTTTCCACCCATTAATTTTACTAAGAGTCATGGACAGGTCAAGGCTCCTGTAAGTTTTGTTTACTAAAAAAAAGATCATGACAAAATCTTAACCTTGCTGATGACACAAACTTAAGAGGCATAATCAATAGAGTATCAAACTTTTATATAGGAAGAATCAGATGACCTAAAGCACTAGAGTTATAGAAATGGGATAAATAGTACAAAGTGAAGAGTCATGCATTTTGAGATGAATACTAAGAATTTCTGCTACAAACTAGGGCTCAGCAGTTGGAAATGACAGATGAGGAGAATTAGAGTATTAGTCGATCACAGGGTACCTATGAGTCACCAACATGATGCGGCTATGAAGAATGCAAATGTGATCCTAGGATATATCAGGCAAGGTATTTCCAGTAGATACAGGGAAGCAATAATGCAATTGTACAAGGCACTGGAAAGACTTCTGGAATACTGTATACAATTCTGGTCACCCATGTTCAAGAAAGATGAATCCAAACTGGAACAGATGCAGAGATGGGCTGCTAGGATGACTGGGGAAGAAAGAGACGATTTTACAACAGACTTGTCTTGCCTACCAAAATGAAGGCAGAGAGATGATAGGATTACTCTCTATAAATACATCAGGGAGGTAAACACTAAGGATGGAGAAGAGCTAGTTAGGTTAGTGGACTATGTTAGCACAAGAACAAATGGACATAAAATTTGATGATGAATAAATTCACACTGGAGACTAGAAGAAAGTTTCTAGTCATCAGCAGGGTGAACTTATGGGAACAGCTATCACAATAGGAGTACTGGCAGATAAGCTGTTAGTCCTCAAACTCTGAAGCTGTTAGTTCTCAAATATGTTTAAATTATCCCTTACTATTTAATAATTATGTAGTGATTTTCTTATTAATCTAAAATAAATTCATGAGAGGCATATGGCAAGCAATTTATATAATCTTAACTCAATTGTCTGATATGTTTGTGGGAAATATTGTCATGATTCTAAATTTAAAAACATATGTTTCATAACTCTGACTATGAAGGTTTTCAAAACAAAATGTGATTTGTTTTGGAGCCACAAAAACAAGAACACAGGTTGTTGGTTCTGCAGCAGAAAGTATCTAACAATTAGAGCACCTTGTGGAGCTCTTACTTGTGTAGACAGCCCTACGCACTTCACTGAGAATACACCCACAAATAAGGCTGTTAAGAAAATCACAGGCCAAGATTTTCTTGTGGAAACGGCAACTTTTTATACTTGCTGCAAATTTGAGCAGTGTGAGACCCTGTGTGCCAGGTGGCAAACCACTCACTCAAATTTGGGCTGGCATGATGGAGGGGTGGATGGGCCATATATGAGTGAGCTGCATTGTGACCAGGCAGATGGGGTTGCAATGCCACTCAAATCTATCCCAGCCACTTCTTTGTCATAGTTGTCACTGAGAGCCAAGCAGGACATACAGTCTCTCCTCTGTGCTATTCCATGTTTTGGAAGATAGACCGCATGCTTTGAACCACAACTTAAACATGCATCCAGTGAAGTGGGTATTCACCCACGAAAGCTCATGCTCCAAAATGTCTGTTAGTCTATAAGGTGCCACAGGACTCTTTGTTTCTTTGCAACTTAAACAAACTGGCTGCAACTTTTGAAGCAAAACCCCCACTAATTTTTTACAGTCTTATCCATGAGTAAGTGATCACCAAGCTGAGTAATGGCTGTAAAATCAGGCTGTAAAATGACTTTAATCAATCTATTTCTAATCAATTAATATATAGTATTAATGAACAAATGAACTATTTTAGTTCTGATGCAGAATCAGGTGTTAAAAAGTCTTGTTGCTTCTTTCTACTGTACAGAACTCATGCAACCTGTGCAGGGCTTGTAATTAAATTAGCATAACTAGCACCCTATTGGTCATTGCCCACTAGAGGCCCCCTACACTGGCTAAGAACTCAGTGAGTACCAGTCCATATCTGCCCAATGCAATAGCTTCCTGGCTCTGGACCACACAAGGTACTTTTCTCAGAATAAAGCCTGATTTTGCTTCAGCTAAACCAGAGTCTGTTGACAGTGTTATTTTGTTCCATGACACCTACTGTAAAATAACCCCTCTAAAGACCATCACAAAAGTGAATCATAGAAGTCACTCTTCCATCACTAACAATTTACACAGTCTGCTTCAACTGTTGTTTTATTTACAGTCTTCTACCAGGTATAAATTCCATACTATAGGCTCTATTCATAGAATCATATGACTGGAAGGGACCTCAAGAGGTCATCTAATACAGTCCTCTGCACTCAAGGCAGGACTAAGTAATAACTAGTCCTGAAACGTGTTTGTCTAACCTGAGACAGTATCAAAAGCCTTAATAAAGTCAAGATATATCACATTTATGGTTTCCCCGCCCCATCCACAAGGCGTGTTACCCTGTCAAAGAAAGTTATTAGGTTAATTTGACTTGATTTGTTCTTGACAAATCCATGTTGAGTGTTACTTATCACCTTATCTTCTAGGTGTTTACAAATTGATTGCTTGATTTTTTTTGCTCCATTATTTTTCTGGGTACTGAAGTTAAATTGACTAGCCTGTAATTCCCTGGGTTGCCTTTATTTCCCTTTTTATAGATTGGCATTACATATTTGCCCTCTTCCAGTCTTTCAGAATCTCTCCCATCTCCCATGAGTGTCCCCCGTTCATCCCCTGCAGTCTCAGTCTAATGGCTCAGGTATCTTCTTGGTCAGCTGTCTGAACATTCTAAGATGTATTTCATCAGGCCCTGGTGACGTGAAGACATCTAACTTATCTAAGGCCACGTCTACACTACGGGATAATATCGAATTAGCTAAAATCGGTTTTATAAAACTGATATTATAAATTCGATTTCATGTGGCCACACTAGGCACAGTAATTCGGCGTTGTGCGTCCATGAAAAGAGAGAAGATTCGACCAGCCAGCATTCACCGTACACACCAGGGTGACATTGAAAAGTAGTCAAGGAATGATTTCTTCCTTTCTTTCATGTGTGGTGGGGGGGAAAGAACTGAGAAGCTGTTTCCTGAACCACGAACAGACTGTGTTTGAAACCACAGACATTGGGAGCTCAGCCAAGAATGCAAATACTTTTCTCAAGAGACTGCGGGGACTTTTGGGATACGCTGGAGTCTCAGTACCTCCTCTCCTCCTCCATGAGCGTCCATTGAATTTGGCTTCCCGTTAACGCTTGTTCACCGCAACGCGTGTAATCCTGGAGTTTTTTTTCCAAATTTGGAATTTCGGTGTTTCTGCAACGGCAGCTCTGATACAACAGATTTGTCTCACCATACGCAATCGGTCTAGTATCCCGTACGGTCATGCATCTTGGAGCTCTTTTGGATTTGAGACTCATCGCCAAACCCGTGCTGATCAGAGCTCCACGCTGGGCAAGCAGGAAATGTAATTCAAACGTTCGCTGGGCCTTTTCCTGTTACCCTGCTGCTGCATCCGAGTTCAAGATTGCTTTGACCAGA
>NC_133773.1:83648013-83699946 GCF_003597395.2 Chelonoidis abingdonii
CTTCCGAGGCTAACGTCGATCCATTTAGAAGGCGTTGCATATGTAGTAGCGAGACTTCCGTAGCCTATCCATAAAGTTCCCAGCAGTCTCCCAGCTGCGCGGCAGTCAGAGTTGAACCCTAATGTCGCGGGGGGTCTGGGGAGAGTGTCGATCAGTCATATTGCGATCCTCCGGCGAAAAAACATCAGCTGGACAGATCCTTTCGCTGCACTTTTTGCGCTAGAGGCCTCACAAGCATAGGCACGGCAACCAATAGAGCCCCGTTCAAGTTGCACCCCTCTGTTTCTTTTTTCTGCACTCGTATGGTAAAACTGGATGCCGACGGACAAGAGTAGGGCGATACTCCAGCGCTAGCACAAGCAGGCATTCACTTCTTTTTGCAATGTAGCAGAAGCACGGTTCAAGTCCGCTTCGGAATACCGTCTACTGCTGGAGTAACGAGCAATGAGATGGACGTTGCTTTTTTTTTCCCTCTTTCTGTACTGGCCGCGCACACTAGGGGTCCCTGCTCAACATTTTGAAAAGAAATTGGGATTGGAGCGCAACTTGGAAGACTGGAGGCAGATCCGATCTCATTTGGTCTTTCAAAAATACGAGTCCATCACTGCTTAGACATAAGAGGCAAAATGATTTAGAGACCAATCGATGTAACTCAAGAAGAGCTACAGGAACTGCATGCCGTGCTCATATCACGGGGGAGTGCCCCTGCAAAACAACCGCACCCCGTCGCTTCCCTGCCTTCTCCCCATCCTACGTTTTTTCCTGCTTCCCGTCGCCAGTCTTGTTACTGTCCTACGACACGCCTCGCCACCCATCCCATTTTTTCTGGGATTTTGTTAGGTAACTGCAGTAACCTATCCTCATTTTGTTTGTCCATAATGAAAGTGAACCAGCAAGTTTAAAAGAAATGGCAGAAAAGGAAACAGAGACTCTGGAGCACAGCCTCCGGGGCCTATCGACAGTCGGAGGCTTGTAACGCGATAGCTTTGCTTGTTAACGAAACTGGAAAAGGGAGCCAGGAGAGAAGCGGGCTGATAAGCTCCACCCCACTTGCTATGACCTTTTAATTTGATGGGAGCGTGATAGTACACGGATTGTGCTTGGCTGAACAGAAGAAGGTATGAATCTCAGTGCTTAAAGAGATTTTTTTTTAAATGCCGTCGGTGGGAATGGCTTTCAAACCCATGAATATCCCTTTATTGGGTATATACAAAAGCCTGGGCGACTGCGCCATACAGATTATTGCAGGGAAAAACCAATACTCAGAGTTATTGTTATTAACAATAAATAATTGTGGGTATGGAAAAAGAAGGGGCAGATTGATGGTTCACTAGAAATTCTATCGTGCCTTCGGCTTTAAGACATCTTTGTGGAGCTAATCTCTTACTTGCATGCGGAAGATGAGATGCAAGCTTTGTCAAATAAGAGAGAAAGCATAAAACAGATTAGTGAGCATGGGAGGAGCACGAACGGACAATGATTTAATAGCACAACGAGCAGGTCCGTTAATGCCAAATACAGCCTGGAACAGGAACACACACAAAAAGGTCGGGGAGAAGGCGAGGCACAGCAACAAGTTAAACTTCAAAAAATCACAAACATAGCCCGCAATTTGTGTTGGGACGCCGAGATAGGCATTTCAGATGTGCCCTCTGCGTGCTATTGATATTCTTGGTTCGTCACTATAATGGGGCCTGATTTGGAAGGGTTTACTACTACCGACGCCTGCTCAAACAACAGCCTCGTGGCGACAGGTTTAGCCAGAAGACAGGCAGTCAGCGCAAGGCTGGGTCAACGGCTTTGCATGGGTAATCAACATTTCATCACTTCAAGATAAAGCAGCTCACTGGCTGAAAACAGGAAACAGGGCGTAGCGATTAATGGTGTACCTCCATAAAAACTAGGTCCTGGCAACCCCCGTCAAAGATTCGGTGTGCACACACAAGCACTTCACACCCATGAAAATGCAATTCTGCCTGGACACATACATGACATGCAGTATGAGGTGGATTGGCCCAGAGCACCCCTGCCCAAAATGAGCTCTGGGTAACCACCCGTTTGGCAACAAGACAGAATGTACAGCCATTGAAACCCCGGGACCCTCGAGTCACTACGTAAAAGGATGAACGACTGCTCTGCGTTGCCAAAGAAGTACCGTGCCAATGCTAAGAGAAGCTCCACCGGCGAACGGGAATGAGAGGCAAACAACTGAGAATACCACCAACCTGGTCACACTCACAGTAATGAGTTTCCACCTACACTGCGTAGCGCGCGTCGAAGAGGAGATGGCCCGCACTAGAAACATCGACCCGGCGATTGATCACACGGGATATACGGGCTACGGACCCAGACTCTGAGCCGAACGAACAGAATACTGAAGATAGATTGATAATCAGATAGTAACAACCGGCACCGTTACCACCAATGGACACACACCCCGAGGAAGATCTTTCAGGCACACATCCTCAGGCCCACCTGTACCAAAGGGCCCTGATCACGGCCGGCGTGGAGGTACTCCTTTGCCCGCACCCCCCGTTAAGGTCAGATCAGTAGACCTAACAGACTTCTGAAAATCTCCGTCTTTAGGCCTGATCACACTTAACAGGTGACCACCCCGACACCGAACACCTCCACTCCCACTGATTCATGGCGCGTGATTGTCAATAATTCACAGATTCAGTGTAACTCTTCCCGCAGATCGTTGAGTTTGCCTGCAACCGATCCGCACACACATGACGGGCCCCATCGGAGTTATGGCCTGCAAAATCCGCTGCAGCTACAGGACTTGAGAGAGCACACTCACAGTTTGCAAACACCGTCTGTGGATAGGCAGCCAACACTCCAAGCCTCTCTCTCAGCGTCCAAATCCCCATGGTCCAACGGAATCCCCAAATTGCAATAGGATAATCATGTCAGAGACGTGCTTACGCGGGTCAAGGCATTAGGAATTACCCAATCTTGTGCACCCCCCTTGTGAGCAGCGGCAGTGAGCCATGGGATGTTACATTGCTGGTGGCCGCCTCACAGCTTGGCTCGCATGGAGAGGACAGGGTAGAACAAGTGTAGTTGGGAATTTGGAAAGGGGTTTGGGTCAAAATGCTGAGTCACAATAATTGTGTCCCAAAAGGTAGTTCAGGAGTGTTGCATAGAATAGAGAGACCTACTCCTACCGAAGTAGGCCAACTGCCAGGGTCAGCACAAAAGTCTGGGGTTAGGAGACATTCCGGACGCCATACCAGAATGTATGATCTGTTCCACTCGTCCACAAATAAAAGGTTGATTAATACACCACCTAGCGAACAGGCATTTGAAATCAAACATTGGAGATGAACACCGTTTCCACGAGGACGGCATGAGCTACCAGTTATCAACCCCACGAACCGGCTTTGGATGGTCCGCACAGATCAACTTTTTTCTAAACGGACGAATTATGTCGACTTGAGGGGGGGGTGGGATTGCCAGAGGCATTTACTCTCGGTTAGACAGGGATGTCTCTCAAATAGACACCGTGACGCTAACCAACCAAGCGATGGCGAGGGAGTTATCAAGGGTGGGACAAAGCTGACCCGGAAAGGAATAGATAGTAGGGGAGGAGTGTCAGACTGGTGGTATCGGATAGCATAGGGCCCCTTCGCGGTCAGTGGTGCACTGTGGGATACCGCCCGGAGGCCAATAACGTCGATTTCCGTCCACACTAACCGTAATCCGATATGTTAATATCGAATTTAGCGCTACTCCTCTCGTCGGGGTGGAGTACAGAAATCGATTTAAAGAGCCCTTTATATCGATATAAAGGGCATTGTAGTGTGGACGGGTACAGCGTTAAATCGATTTAACGCTCTTTAAATCGATTTAAATGCATAGTGTAGACCAGGCCTAAGTAATTTTTAACTTGCTCTGACTATTTTAGCCTCAGATCCTAACTCATTTTCACTGGCGTTCACTACATTAGACATTCAATCACTACTAACCTTTTTGAGAAAAGGAATAAAAAAAGTCCTTTAGCACTTCTGCCACTTCCACATTTTCTGTTATTGTCTTTCCCTTCTTATCCCCATACTTTCCTCCACTCCTTTTACTTTCCTCCTTGCTCAACTCTCAGTTTGATTACTGTAACCTCCTTCTTTCCTGTCGCCACTGTGATGGGTTGGATCACAAAAAACCTATTGGGAACGGCCAACTGATGTGCCAAGACTACGTCTGAGCCTGTTTCCCCTGGCAGCTTAGGACTTCAGTGCCCTGCCTGGTTTGAGCCAGACATGCTAGCCTGCTGCAAACCCAGACCCAGGTCTGACTACATCCCACAAACTGCAGGCTTACCCAAAAACAGCTTAGGAAGTGTTCCTGTCTCTAACACTGAAATGCCCAGCTCCCAGTGGGGTTTCTGTGATCCAACCCATCACAGTGGTGCAGTAGGCAGGATCTGTGCACAGCTGATTGCTTTGAGATACTGGTAGTGATTTTAAGTGAGTTTTGGGTGTGGCGGCTGGAGGACAGACAAAGTGGTTACTGGTTTGTTATTTTCTGTTTGCTTATTTCAGGTAAGGGAACAGGGACAGAAAAGTAAGAAAAATAAATAAGAGTAAAGATCAGAAGAAGCTAGAACTTCACAGGTTGCAAATTCCCCAGAAAGGCTGAACACCGGGAAAGTCTCTAAGAAGCCCCTAAATGGAGTGCATCCCAGTTTCAGCGAACTGCAGAGGGGGCTAGCACAAGATAGCAGGAAAATGACTACCAGTGAGGCAGCTACTAAACTAGAGCGGCCAGACTGGAAGCAGAAGAGAAGGCAAAGGACCGGGAGTTTCAGTTTAAGCTCAAAGAAGCAGAGGCAAGTGCCCACAAAATGGCTATGGAAGCAGAGGCAGCCAGGGACAAAGGAGCCCTGGAGTTAAAAGACAGAGAAATACAGGCCCAGAAGCTTGAACTAGCTGTTATGGAATGGAGGAGACAAAACCCTTCAGCTGCTGGCTCCTTTTCCCCAAAAATCCACAAATGAGAGAAACTGTGTCCACAGTATGAAGAATCCAGTGATACTGCTAAATATTTCATCACCTTCAGATTACACCTGAAACCTACAGGGTTAAATTCAGGAGTCTTAAAGGGGAATCTGGATTGAGTAATGTGGTTTACATTCCTCTACATCCTCTCTCAGAATTTTACCTTTTGGCCTTGTCTTTGCTGCTAAAAAAAGGATGTGTTTTTACTGCATGAGATATCCCATGGCAAAAACAGTGAAGACAAGGCACTTAATTTTACTGGAAGGTAAATTAGGCAAGGTCAGCACTATACCCCCACCGTGGGCGGGGCTCACCTAGTTTCTACCTCATGGTAAAACTAATTTTTTTTTTTTAAGCAGTGAAGACAAAGCCCTTGTCTCTTTCCCCCATTTCTTGGTTTCACACCACTCTAACTTGCAACAGCTGCCCATCTCCTCTGCTTCAAGTGTTTCAAATTCCTCTTTACTCCACTTCACTTGTGAAGCCTTTCTATACTGGTTTCATTGGTAATGAGTTCCCACCCTTCTTGCATTCGATCTCTTCTTCTTGAATCATATTTGTCTAACTTAGACTGAGCTCTTTGGGGAAATACTTTTGCTTTCTACATGTTTTCTAAAGCACCTTGTACATTTTCAGCACATTATTAATTATTATTATTATTATTCATAAATGGTCTTGGAAAAGCCGTAGTTATTTGGATAATGTTTCATTATTTCTTTCTAAAAAGAGTCAAGGTGTACTTGCCATTTTCCAAAAAATGAAAAACCTAATGATTTCCTTAGCGTTTTGAATATTTCCACAAAACATGACTTAAAATGATGCACCATGTGTAAATTTCCAGCAAGGACAACGTATACTGCACAGGTAGTCAAATGCGGGTATCTCAAAACAACAGCGAATTATTTTGAAAGCCACCAACATGATCAAGTTGAATCATGAAGAGGAACAGATATTGGGAAAATTTATGCATTTTTAGTTTGATGTGACAACTACTAGCAGATTTTTGATGAATTAGTCATATTACAAAGCTAGACAACACTGGTACATAACTTTTTCAACAGGATGAGAAATCTGATATAAAGTAAAAAACAAAGTAGAATATACATTAAATTATTAAAAAGAACAGATGGTAGTATTTTTTAAAAACTTTGCAACTATTATATTAAATTATTCTTGGTGTGATGAGACAAAAATAATTATATTATACAAACACATTATATATCTTGTCAGCCAATGTGTTTTGCATATTTTATATATGTACTGTAAAACACCACACAGTGCCACAGGAACTCCAGATATTTTCCACTAAAATCAATGACACGCCAGCTTCCCTCCGAATACTGAATAACAACAACAAAGAACTCAAAATATCAAGATATGTACGCAGTGTGTACACTCTCTTGGACTTGCTTGCACAATGGTTTTCTTACTCTCCCTCAGGCGTGCTGCAGTAGTATGTGAGGAAAGTTGTCATTGAAGTATTTTAGATATTTACCTTTCTTTTTTGGGAGTAGGGTCCTGGCAGCTAACGTCCTTTATTTATACACAGGACAGGTTATTCCAAGCAGTAGTATTGGAAGGTTCCCCGTGCTCTGCCCTGGTCTCAGCCCTTCTTACAGGGATCGCCTAAGGCAGACTGAAGTACTTTCTTGCCACGCCCATTCCATCCTTGGCCTCTCTGCTGAATGCCATTTAGTTGCAATCCTGGTTTATGAGACTGGTATTCTGCTAAACTCTCTGCCCTTAGGTTTTACATACTATTCTGCTTCTCTGGCACAGTAACTTCAATATTTTTTATTTATGCAAAAGCTATGTGACACGCAGCAGCACTGGAAGCCAGAGCCCCCCAAATGAAGGAGAGACGGATTCACTCTGCAAGCTCAGCAGATGAATTGTGAATGACAGTTACAGTATGCACAATTTGCCCACAAGAAGGAACAACAGAGGACCTGGGTCTCTGGACAACAGGGAGATGTCTGCTTCACAATACTGCACAATCTGAAAGAAGGTGACAACAGCCAACATTTTACAAAGCCTAGACATGATCTACCTATAAAGGGAAGCACACAATCTCAAAGAAAAATGACTGTTTATGAAGTCCTCGAAAGCAGGAGCCCGTTACAGCACAGTCACAATTAAACCAAAAAAAACTGCAATTCAGGCATCCAGCCACACAAATGAGTTTAAAATACTTGCCTTAATTGAAGCAAACCCATATCCTCATAACTTGGCATGGAAACAATCCAAGATGTTTGGGTTTAACATTCTACCCCATTAGAGAGAAGTCTAGTAACAGTTTTATAAAAAGTTGGAATTAAGAATGCAACATTAGAGAATGCTGGAGGAGATGCATTTTAAAGGCAAACTATGGACTGGTTCTATACTCCTTTTCACTACTAGATTCAATGGAGTTACGCCAGCATAAACATGGTGATGCAGAATGGAGGATTAGGCCATATAAGTACTTTAACAATTAATTTTCAACTGGGCATCTGGAAGCAAAAAATCCCAAACCAACCCAACCTTCCCAAATGGCCTGAGGAATCCAAATACTTCTGAATGTCGAATGTGCCAGAAAACAACAACTCAAGTATACTGATGTCACAACTCTGCCCCTTCTCCACAACTCCCTTCCTCTCGTTCTGGACCCAGCAGGCTATTTCCTTTTGTGGCACCCATGATGGTTGCCAAGTTGCTTGTAATTCTCCCTTCCATCCTGCCTGACATCTTAATTGTGTGGGTGGCCCACTTTCTCCTAGGTAAGGTTGATACCCTCCAGTCAGAAGGAAGATGCTGGCTCATGTGTCAGCCACTCCCTCCTTCCCAATTATGTAGTCATGGAAGTAGGAAACTATTTTCTCCAACTACTTGCAAAATGCGCTTTACTATCTGTGAATAAATTTGAATCCGATCCTGCATCTCTCTTGCGAGCAGTCTTACTTATATAAGGATGCCAATGGGGCTACTTGCTTACATAAGGACTATTTGTTCCAGAAAGCGTTGCAGGATCAGGCAGGATGTTTCTCCAGGCACGTACCGTGCATTTATAGATGTATCCACAGAATCATTTGCAATGTTTTGTGAGAGCGCTGTATGGCAGCCTGATGAAAGTGGAACCCAGTCAGTGCTGTGAATAAATGAAAGTGCACAGGGACTTAATAGGGATAGGAGAACGAATGTGGATGGAATAAGAATCTGTGCAAAGCTTTCTCAAACACTTAAAGTGAGCATTTCCCCTCCTAGTTATATTTAATCTTCTTCTGTGTCTCCACTTTCCATTTTTCTTATACTTCGGATAATTTTTTCTCACCACTTAACACAGTAAGGAAGATCAAATAGAGACAGCCTCTGGTTCTGTAGAAACAGCAATTCAAGCCCCAAGGGACTATGTAAATAAAAACTGCTGATATGTTAATAAATCATATATGAGCACCCACTGTACAACAAGACTATGGTTAATAACCTTGGGTAAATCACAATTTGTAATGGCCTGTCAACATTGTATGGAGAGGAGATTATGCTATTCTATTACAGAGCAGCAGACTGCAGGCGACAGAACAGCTGTGATTGTGTAGAAGTTATATCTTTGTACCCACAGAAGGCTGACACAGGATGTATATTATTACAGTTTGAATATTGTTGGAGAACATGAGAAGCTTGCTAGCTGAAGCACTAGGATGCAGTCACTCACCATTCATTGGCTCCAAAATAGTTCTCAGATCCTGTCAGCTCAGAGAATTTACAATTTTGATTTGTGTGACAGGCACAGTTAGCACAAGATTGACATTACATACCTCAAATTCTTTTCTTCAGTGCAGGCTCAGCGATGTATGAGACAAGTAGATTGCTGTGTTTATATAGTGTATGTTAGGAGACTTCAACATATCTCTGGCCATCCAGCTTTCAAAGATCAATACTTCATTACAAGTGAGAATGATTGGGCTGTAACTTGTGGGACAAGATGAGCTGCTAAGTATACAGAAATTCTGCTATCCTACTTTTCCATAAGGATGCTAATATTTAAACATAGCTTATAGGAAGTAAATATGATGCATACATTGTTGATTATCAAATGAAACAAGGAGATTTACTACAGCATTAACTTAATTGGTTTGATCTTTTTCCATTACATAAGAGCCAGCTTCAAACTGGTGAAAACAACTAATGCCATGGTGCTATTTTTGAATGGTACAATAAAGCTTTGTTATCCCGCATGTTGGGGGAACAGGGGGTGCCAGTAAGTAAAAAATTCTGGTTAACTAAGGCAGCGCTTTGAATTGTGAGTGTGGTCGGAGCTCTCCCAGCGCTGCACGTAAACCACATTCTCTACGGGTGTAGCTTGCAGCGCTGGGAGCCGCGCTCCCAGCGCTGCAGCACTGATTACACGGAGGCTTTATAGCGCTGTATCTTGCAGCGCTCAGGGAGGTGTTTTTTCACACCCCTGAGCGCGAAAGTTGCAGCGCTGTAAAGTGCCAGTGTAGCCATACCCTAAGAGGGAGGAAGTTTGGGTGCCAAAGGGGGCTCAGGGCTGGGGGTAGGTGAGTGTCAGATTTGTACCTTGAAACACATCATGTACTCCAAACCCCTGCCCTGAGCCCTTCCCACACCCAAACTCTCTCCCAGAGCCCGCATCCCACACCCGCTCCCAAAATGCCAGTTTCTAGAGCTTTCCGACTGGGTAAAGTGACGGATAACACAGTTTTTACTGTATTACTTTAACCTACCTTAAAGGTAAAAGAAATATGAATTCTACTCATGTAGACTCAAAATCTCTTTTTAAAATCTTTGCATTCATTAAATATAGAATAAATTCCACAACTGATATGTTGCACTCTACCTTAGGGCAAGCAGTGTAATTTGTTTATTTCATACAATTAAATTAGACATAAAAATAAGTACCTGATTCAAGCGTCAAGCTCCTTACATTTTTGTACTTAATCAACAAGCTTCTCAGTGGCTGCTTTTTCTGCCAAAAACAGCTCATGAGCCCTCCCATACACAGAGACACACTTTTCAAGGAATCAACATTATCTGCAGAACTAGAAATTTGACCGGTTTTCATGTCTTGAGGAGCAGTGAATTTAATAGTTACAAATATTATCCCACTGAATCAAGAAAGATTAATCTGTTAGCCTATTTATATAAAAAACAGACCATGTACAAGTAAATGGAACTGTTTCTGGGACTTTTTGTAAGCAGATAGGAAAAAAGTGATTAAATAAACCCCAAAGTATCCTAATCCCTTGAACTACCTTTAAATCAGCATAATACACACAAACCAATAGGCTCTTTGAAGACTTTGCTGTGTCATTGTGCCTGGTCCTATCATAAAAGCCAAAGAACTCACCAAACAACAAGCGAGGTACAAAATGAAATCATACCTGTGTCAAAACTGCAGTTTAGATTTTCTGTTACTTTTTTTGAAATATCTAAGTGCCATAGAGTTTGCAATTTCTAATCCATCTACCAAGTACCAAAAAGACTAGAAAACCTTTTGCTTTCTCTTCAAAGAATGCCACACTATGGAAAATGCAAACTGAACTATATTGAACCACAGCACTCAGATGCCCCTCAGCTGAGTATGTTTAGTAACTATTTGGTTTCACACTGTTTTGTTTCTATGACTCACACACAAAGTTTATCTGCTTTAAATGTAACAAGTTGTGCTGTTTACAAGAGCCCACTACTGGACTTGCTGCATAACATTTGCAATAACTGTTGAGCATTCTAAATGCAGATTTCCTTCAAGTATGGCTGCAGGAAACAACAATGGCTGGAACAGGACAGCCATTCATTGTTTTTAACTTCCACTGGATGCAGTTACCAAAAGGTTTAGATGTTAAACTGATTAAAGATTCCCTGTCACTGAGCACAGCTGCTCTCTGTTACATGCTTGCATCACCTTTCACAACTCTGGTGATGATTGTTTTCAGGCAGGCACACAGGAAATGTTTCAATATTACATGAGAGAGTGGATTGGTAAGAGGCATCTCTGCATTTCTGTACACAGGAATTTTTTTTAAAAAAAACCTATACAAAGTAGCCTTAGGAATTCTTCCCTGGTGAAAATTTGTTTGTGAAATTATGAATTTTTAAAATCAAATCACAAAGACCATAAATGCTAACATCAAAAACATACAAGGGAATTTTACATTGGATAAGTTCTGAGTGTTAAGATTTGTATTAAAAATAAAGAGAAACAATGCATTCATTACTATATTTTAGATCTATCATAATTATAACAATATCAGAAAGTACCTGTGCTTAAAAGCCCATAGCTCAGTTTCATTTATATTTCCAGATTTATTTCCAAGATTACTCAGGCTATAGTAATAATTTAACAGTAAAAAAAGTAGAGTATGTCCCTTTCAACTACCAGCAAAATGCCTAATACTTGTAACTTTCATTTGCTGTATGTGCCTGCTGAACAGAAACATAGTTGGGGCACTGTCAGCTTGTAGTCTAAACTCTGCTAGGTTTTAAGCATTTCTCTCTTTGATTTTGTGTTGTACAGTACTAAGCACATTTTCACTGGTTAACAAATAAATACTGGAAATGCAAACTAATCAGAAGAAAAGACAGAAATGATGTGAGGCTTTATTTGGCTGAGAACAATGCCCTGGTGGAGCAAGGTACTTAAGCACATGCCTACATTAGGCCTGTGAGTAGTTCTGTTGACCTCACATACCTGCACTTCAGTACTATGCTTAATCAGGATCTAACAGACCAAAATACGTTAGTGAAGGGAAAAAAGAAACTTGGAATCCAATTTAGAAGCCAAGGAGCCAACTGAAAAGTGTATGCAAAAACTGCACGCTGTATTTGGGGACTGAGAAGGTGATGGCAGTGGGAGGAAGTAGTAGTAAGAGATCAGGGTAAAGTCCTGGCCACTGAAGTTAGTGCGAGTTTTGCCATTGACTTCACCCTGGGCATTGCAGCAGTAGTGAACAATGGGTGATCTTAAACAGTAGATCAGCTGTTGTATGTGCCTATAATGGGATGATAGGAGGATGGAATTTCAGCCTTAACTTGGAATGTCCTTGTTGTTTTCAGGTTTAGGTTAAATTTTTAGATTAATGTAGGGTGACCAGATGTCCCGATTTTGGGGGCTTTCTCTTATATATGCACCTATTACCCTCCACCCCCTCTCCTGATTTTTCACACTTGCTATTTGATCACCCTAGATTAATGCAACAATTTATCCTGGTTTAACAGAAAGCAATACATTCATATAGGCTTGTTTCTTTACCCTCCTGTTTGCTTTTTCCAGTTATTAAATAGGGTTTCTGTCTTTGAGTGAAAAAATGCTGGCCTAAATGAATTATTATTACTAATCTCATGTATGATGCCAAAAGTTTCCATAATGCTGGAGAGTGGGAGGTCAGTACAAAACAGGTAACCGGTTCCCACCTGAGATGAGTTACAATGTGAAAAGTAAAGTTGGTAAAACACAGAAGACAGAACACACAAAGTGGGGTGTGATTATTAGAGCTTGACTGCTTCAAGGAAGAAATGCTGGGAAATAGAGGGAAACCTTGACATATGTTAATTTAGAAGCTGTGTTCCATATACTGGACATCCTAAAAATGGTACCTGACGCTGCAAAAATACATACAAATTACATTATAAAGACAAAAAGAAACAAAATCTAGCCATTGCATTGATTAACATTTTATTTATTAGCTAAATGGTAAAGATACCAGCTGTGCCACTGAACACATTAAAAACTTCAAAGCTACAATGATATTTCATCCCAACAGGCACAAGCCGCCCACTTGAGATGAAGGGTTTTGACTGCTCCTCATGAACATGCTAACCATAGAATATCAGGGTTGGAAGCGACCTCAGGAGCAGGGGCAGCTCCAGGCACCAGCACGTCAAGCGTGTGCTTGGGGCGGAAAGCCACTGGGGGCGCTCTGCCTGTCGCTGCGAGGGCGGCAGGTAGGCTGCCTTCGGCGGCATGCCTGAGGAGGGTCCGCTGGTCCCGCAGCTTTGGCGGAACTCCCGCAGCCATGCCTGCGGAGGGTCCGCCGAAGGCAGCCTGCCTGCCATGATTGGGGCGGCAAAATGCCTAGAGTCGCCCCTGCTCAGGAGGTCATCTAGTCCAACCCCCTGCTCAAAGCAGGACCAACCTCCAACTAAATGATCCCAGTCAGGGCTTTGTCAAGCCTGACCTTAAAAATCTCTAAGGAAGGAAATTCCACCACCTCCCTAGGTAACCCAGTCCAGTGCTTCTCCACCCTCCTAGTGAAAAAGTTTTTCCTAATATCCAACCTAAACCTCCCCCACTGCAACTTGAGACCATTGCGCCTTGTTCTGTCATCTGGTACCACCGAGAACACTAGATCCATCCTCTTTGGAACCCCCTTTCAGGTAGTTGAAAGCAGCTATCAAATCCCCCACTCATTCTTCTCTTCTGCAGACTAAACAATCCCAGATCTCTCGGCTTCTCCTCATAAGTCATGTGTTCCAGCCCCCTCATCATTTTTGTTGCCCTCCGCTGGACTCTTTCCAATTTTTCCACATCCTTCTTGTAGTGTGGGGCCCAAAACTGGACACAGTACTCCAGATGAGGCCTCACCAATGTTGTGCGAGCACCCACGGCACCGGCGAAAGTTGACTATGTTACTACCCTGATTTCGTTACGTTGCTGCTGGCGGCTGCCTTCAGAGCTGCTGGCTGGAGGAGTGAGAGTGGGCTGCCTGACTAGGAGCCCAGCTCTGAGGCAGAGCCACCATCAGGCGGCGGCATAGATTAGGATGGCACGTATGTATTGCCACTGTTTCTGACTGCGCCTGCTGCTGATAGGTGTCCTTCAGAGGATGCGTGCCTGCCTAGCAGGCTGCCCGCTCTCTAGCCACCAGCTTGAAGGACAGCGGCCAGAGAAAAGTGAAGGATGTAACATATCACACGCGCTCTCCGTACACTTAACCTCTCAATCGCCTCCCCAACTACCTTTTTGTTGTCAGAACCCTCAGTGAAAGAGAAAATCTGGTCTCCCTGAAATTATATAGTTAGAGTATTTTGCAATTTTAGACCATAGCCCATTATTTTCCCTAATCCCTTTTTCGATTTAAATATCGAAAGGGACATTTATTCGCCTTCAATCTGCGTGTTGATTCTTTCACACAGGCCAGGTGTCGGCTAATAATAACGAGAATACTCATGATTCTACTGAGATTTGTTTTTTCGCTTCCAAGTTGCCAACTTCCTATACTACTGAGAATCTTAAATTATGTAATTGTATGAATCTAAGGGAGTGTGTTTTTCGTGTATTATATTTTAACATGTGATCACTTGCGCCAAACTTAATTGAGCTTGTAGGGTACCAAATTTTGACCACGAACTATAGCAAGCCAGCAAAGACTCAATAGAAAAAGTGTTTAATAATATCACACAGTTTGGTCACTCTCCAGTTCGATAAAACCTAGCACAAGTGACTAGAGATGCGCCAGTGTTTCTGTCGCATTATGAAGGAAAAAAGTACAGAAATCACACACACATGATAGATACTCTTTTCTTATCTTATCAACTTTAAGGGATCTCTGGGCATCTAGAACTAGGTCCACCAATGATTTTCAACAGCTTCCAGCATTCCACCATCAAACCCGCGTGGACTCTAGTCAATAGAACTCTAGGAGGCTGGGACAGGGCTTCAATAAGTTATAACTAGGTATTTCCAGATCCACAGCAGAGGTCATGAGTCGTTCCCTGCCCTCATTGGCAGGACCAAATAACTGTCATAGACCATCCTGACAGGCATTTATCTAACTACTCTTAAATATCTCCAGAGATGGAGACTCCCAACCCCCTAGGCCAATTTTTCCAGTGTTAACTACCTGACGTTATAGGAATGTATGAAGCCGCTATAATGATGGGTCCAAACCTAAATCTCCCTTGCTGCCAGTAAGCCATGTGCCTCTCTAACAGTGTTTATCTTTATCATATGAAGGCTAAGGTGAAAATTTCTCCTTCCTGATTGCACACCCTTTTAATATATCACTAGAATAAAGCTCAGCTGTCACTATGCTGGTTTATCCCCTGCATCATCAAGGTCTTGCCGTCTATGTTGCCAAACTGATTTAAGAAACCAATTTCTTCTACGCCTTCCTAGCATGCAATCGGTTATCTTTCTACTACAAAATCCATACAGCAACTCTTATAGTTCATGTAACGTACGAAACCTCTACTTATTCCAAATTTTTTTTGGATTTCACCTCTTGTTTCTGGACCCTCTCCAATTCTCCACATCTTTTTCTTGTAGTGAAATGGTGCCCAGCAACTCCGAACTCCGAGTTGGATGTCCTAACCATGCGCGGTCATGTGCCATGGCTTTACTGCCTAACTGTAAAACTTATGGTCATTACATACTAGTTCATACTATAGGCGGAGAGTGAATTGACACTCTTCTCGGTTGTCTTGAGGTTATACAATACACTGTTTGCATATACCAAAATGTACATTCCCATAAATCGACGTTGATTTGTCCTCTTTTTTCCATAATGACAAACATGATAGAAACTCAAAACTTGCTCTGATCTCATGTATTAGCTCCTATAATAGAATGGCAAATTATACATTAGACATCTTACTATTTGACACTCCACTTTTAAATTAATGATGTATTCACATGTTCTGTTGCTCCTGACTAGTCGCGTGGTTCTAGACAGTCTCTTCCCATTCTGTATGTGTGAAGAACATGAATGAGTGTAAGACTCCTCCTAAGAAATGGAAGGCGCACTTCTGCTAATTAAATGTATTTTAATTTGACCACTTTACATCGGATAACCTAAGAGGTACCATTTCTCCAATTATTGTTACCCAGAATTCATTTGATATTATGACGCTTGGCCTGTTCATTGATCTAACTGCACCTAATATCTCTCTCACCTGTGATAACCTAAGGGTGTAAGAGGCTCAGTGAACCTGGGAGTCGAACAAACAACAACTGTTTTTTAAGACAGGTCGGTATTGAAACCAACGTGTGCAATATAAACTCCAACACCTTTACGAGGCATGCCGGATACAAGTATATGCACTTTCAACATTCTTTGGTGGGAACACGGGGATGCCTGTCAGTCTTGTTTTGTTTTCTTTTTATTGTTTGCGATCATCAGTTGGCTCTCGGGCACTAGGAAAGGTAACATATTCAGGCTCCTCTTCAGCCCAATCTTTCAGGAATTTCAGACTCTTTACTATTCACTAGTTTTCAAGATTGTAATAATAGCCAATGAGGAGTGACGTGGCTTTTTATTTGGTGTTACATGTTAAGATTTTCAGAATCCTACTGTTGTGTTCGAAGTATTTTAGATATTTACCTTTCTTTTTTGGGAGTAGGGTCCTGGCAGCTAACGTCTTTATTTTACACAGGACAGGTATTTCCAAGCAGTAGTATTGGAAGGTTCCCCGTGCTCTGCCCTGGTCTCAGCCCTTCTTACAGGGATCGCCTAAGGCAGACTGAAGTACTTGTCTTGCCACGCCATTCCATCCTTGGCCTCTCTGCTGAATGCCATTTAGTTGCAATCCTGGTTTATGAGACTGGTATTCTTGCTAAACTCTCTGCCCTTAGGTTTACATACTATTCTGCTTCTCTGGCACAGTAACTTCATATTTTTGTATTTATGCAAAAGCTATGTGACACGCAGCAGCACTGGAGCCAGAGCCCCCCAAATGAAGAGAGACGATTCACTCTGCAAAGCTCAGCAGATGAATTGTGAATGACAGTACAGTATGCACAATTTGCCCACAAAAGGAACAACAGAGGACCTGGGTCTCTGGACAACAGGGAGATGTCTTTTTTTTTTTTGTTTTGCTGTTCACATAACTGCACAATCTGAAAGAAGGTTGACAACAGGCCAAGCAATTTTACAAAGCCTAGACATGATCTACCTATTAAGGAAGCACCACAATCTCAAGAAAAATGACTGTTTATGAAGTCCTCGAAAGCAGGAGCCCGTTACAGCACAGTCACAATTAAACCAAAAAAACTGGCAATTCAGGCATCCAGCCACACACAATGAGTTTAAAATACTTGCCTTAATTGAAGCAAACCCATATCCTCATAACTTGGCATGGAAACAATCCAAGATGTTTGGGTTTAACATTCTACCCCATTAGAGAGAAGTCTAGTAACAGTTTTATAAAAAGTTGGAATTAAGAATGCACATTAGAGAATGCTGGGGAGATGCATTTTAAAGGCAAACTATGGACTGTTCTATACTCCTTTCACTACTAGATTCAATGGAGTTACGCCAGCAATAAACATGGTGATGCAGAATGGAGGGATTAGGCCATATAAGTACTTTAACAATTAATTTTCACTGGGCATCTGGAAGCAAAAAATCCCAAACCAACCCAACCTTCCCAAATGGCCTGAGGAATCCAAATACTTCTGAATGTCGAATGTGCAGAAAACAACAACTCAAGTATACTGATGTCACAACTGCTGCCCCTTCTCACAACTCCCTTCCTCTCTTTCTGGACCCAGCAGGCTATTTCCTTTTGTGGCACCATGATGGTTGCCAAGTTGCTTGTAATTCTCCTTCCATCCTGCCTGACTCTTAATTGTGTGGGTGGCCCCACTTTCTCCTAGGTAAGGTTGATACCTCCAGTCAGAAGGAAGATGCTGGCTCATGTGTCAGCCACTCCCTCCTTCCCAATTATGTGTCATGGAAGTAGGAAACTATTTTTCTCCAACTACTTGCAAAATGCGCTTTACTATCTGTGACTAAATTTGAATCCGATCTGCATCTCTCTTGCGAGCAGTCTTACTTATATAAGGATGCCAATGGGGCTACTTGCTTACATAAGGACTATTTGTTCAGAAAGCGTTGCAGGATCAGGCGGATGTTTCTCCAGGCACGTACCGTGCATTTATAGATGTATCCACAGAATCATTTGCATGTTTTGTGAGAGCGCTGTATGGCAGCCTGATGAAAGTGGAACCCAGTCAGTGCTGTGAATAAATGAAAGTGCACAGGGACTTATAGGATAGGAGAACGAATGGGATGGAATAAGAATCTGTGCAAAGCTTTCTCAAACCTTAAAGTGAGCATTTCCCCTCCTAGTTATATTTAATCTTCTTCTGTGTCTCCACTTTCCATTTTTTTAATACTTCGGATAATTTTTTCTCACACACTTAACACAGTAAGGAAGATCAAATAGAGACAGCCTCTGGTTCTGTGAGAAACAGCAATTCAAGCCCCAAGGGACTATGTAAATAAAACTCTGATATGTTAATAAATCATATATGAGCACCCACTGTACAACAAGACTATGGTTAATAACCTTGGGTAAAATCACAATTGTAATGGCCTGTCAACATTGTATGGAGAGGAGATTATGCTATTTCTATACAGAGCAGCAGACTGCAGGCGACAGAACAGCTGTGATTGTGTAGAAGTTATAATCTTTGTACCCCACAGAAGGCTGACACAGGATGTATATTATTTACAGTTTGAATATTGTGGAGAACATGAGAAGCTTGCTACGGAAGCACTAGGCATGCAGTCACTCACCATTCATTGGCTCAAAATAGTTCTCAGATCTGTCAGCTCGGAGAATTTACAATTTTGATTTGTGTGACAGCACAGTTAGCACAAGTATTGACATTACATACCTCAAATTCTTTTCTTCAGTGCAGGCTCAGCGAGGTATGAGACAAGTAGATTGCTGTGTTTATATAGTGTATGTTAGGAGACTTCAACATATCTCTGGCCATCCAGCTTTCAAAGATCAATACTCATTACAAGTGAGAATGATGGGCTGTACTTGTGGGACAAGAGGAGCTGCTAAGTATACAGAAATTCTGCTATCCTACTTTTCCATAAGGATGCTAATATTTAAACATAGCTTATAGGAAGTAAATATGATGCATACATTGTTGATTATCAAATGAAACAAGGAGATTTACTACAGCATTAACTTAATTGGTTTGATCTTTTTACCATTACTAAGAGCCAGCTTCAAACTGGTGAAACAAACTAATGCCATGGTGCTATTTTGAATGGTACAATAAAGCTTTGTTATCCCGCATGTTGGGGGAACAGGGGTGCCAGAAGTAAAAATTCTGGTTAACTAAGGCAGCGCTTTGAATTGTGAGTGTGGTCGGAGCTCTCGCAGCGCTGCACGAATACCACATTCTCTACGGGTGTAGCGTTGCAGCGCTGGGAGCCGCGCTCCCAGCGCTGCAGCACTGATTACACGGAGGCTTTATAGCGCTGTATCTTGCAGCGCTCAGGAGGTGTTTTTTCACACCCCTGAGCGCGAAAGTTGCAGCGCTGTAAAGTGCCAGTGTAGCCATACCTAAGAGGGAGGAAGTTGGGTGCCAAAGGGGCTCAGGGCTGGGGGTAGGTGAGTGTCAGATTTGTACCTGAAACACATCATGTACTCCAAACCCCTGCCCTGAGCCCTATCCCACACCCAAACTCTCTCCCAGACGCCGCATCCACAACGCTCCAAAATGCCAGTTTCTAGAGCTTTCCACTGGGTAAAGTGCGGATAACACATTTTTTACTGTATTACTTTATACCTACCTAAAGGTAAAAGAAATATGAATTCTACTCATGTAGACTCAAAATCTCTTTTAAATCTTTGCATTCATGTTAAATATAGAATAAATTCCACAACTGATATGTTGCCACTCTACCTTAGGGCAAGCAGTGTAATTTGTTTTATTTCATACAATTAAATAGACATAAAATAAGAACCTGATTCAAGCGTCAGCTTCCTTACATTTTTGTACTTAATCAACAGCTTCTCAGTGGCTGCTTTTTCTGCCAAAAACAGCTCATGAGCCCTCCCATACACAGAGACACACTTTTCAAGGAATCAACATTATCTGCAGAACTAGAAATTTGACCGGTTTTCATGTCTTGAGGAGCAGTGAATTTATAGTTACAAATATTATCCACTGAATCAAGAAAGATTAATCTGTTAGCCTTTTATAAAAAAACAGACCATGTACAAGTAAATGAACTGTTTCTGGGACTTTTTGTAAGCAGATAGGAAAAAGTGATTAAATAAACCCCAAAGTATCCTAATCCCTTGAACTACCTTTAAATCAGCATAATTACACACAAACCAATACGCTCTTTGAAGACTTTGCTGTGTCATTGTGCCTGGTCCTATCATAAAAGCCAAATAACTCCACAAACAACAAGCGAGGTACAAATAATCGATAACCTGTGTCAAACTGCAGTTTAGATTTTCTGTTACTTTTTTGAAATATCTAAGTGCCATAGAGTTTGCAATTTCTAATCCATCTACCAAGTACCAAAAAGACTAGAAAACCTTTTGCTTTCTCTTCAAAGAGAATGCCACACTATGGAAAAGGCAACTGAACTATATTGAACCACAGCACTCAGATTGCCCTCAGCTGAGTATGTTTAGTAACTATTTTGGTTTCACACTGTTTTGTTTCTATGACTCACACACAAAGTTTATCTGCTTTAAATTAACAAGTTGTGCTGTTTACAAGAGCCCACTACTGGACTTGCTGCATAACATTTGCAA
This sequence comes from Chelonoidis abingdonii, assembly GCF_003597395.2. Lineage (NCBI taxonomy): Eukaryota > Metazoa > Chordata > Testudines > Testudinidae > Chelonoidis > Chelonoidis abingdonii. Next base: position 83,668,524 of record NC_133773.1, read on the forward strand.
TAACTGTTTGAGCATTCTAAATGCAGATTTCCTTCAAGTATGGCTGCAGGAAACAAAATATGGCTGGAACAGGACAGCCATTCATTGTTTTAACTTCCACTGGATGCAGTTACCAAAAGGTTAGATGTTAAACTGATTAAAGATTCCCTGCACTGAGCACAGCTGCTCTCTGTTACATGCTTGCATCACCTTTCACAACTCTGGTGATGATTGTTTTCAGGCAGGCACACAGGAAATGTTTCAATATTACATGAGAGAGTGGATTGGTAAGAGGCATCTCTGCATTTCTGTACACAGGATTTTTTTTAAAAAAAAACCTATACAAAGTAGCTTAGGAATTCTTCCCTGGTGAAAATTTGTTTGTGAAATTATGAATTTTTTTAAAATCAAATCACAAAGAACCATAAATGCTAACATCAAAAACATACAAGGGAATTTTACATTGGATAAGTTCTGAGTGTTAAGATTTGTCATTAAAAATAAAGAGAAACAATGCATTCATTACTATATTTTAGATCTATCAAATTATAACAATTCAGAAAGTACTGTGCTTAAAAAGCCCATAGCTCAGTTTCATTTATATTTCCAGATTTATTTCCAAGATTACTCAGGCTATAGTAATAATTTACAGTAAAAAAAGTAGGAGTATGTCCCTTTCAACTACCAGCAAAATGCCTAATACTTGTAACTTTCATTTGCTGTATGTGCCTGCTGAACAGAAACATAGTTGGGGCACTGTCAGCTTTGTAGTCTAAAACTCTGCTAGGTTTTAAGCATTTCTCTCTTTGATTTTGTGTTGTACAGTATAAGCACATTTCACTGGTTACAAATAAATACTGAAATGCAAACTAATCAGAAGAAAAGACAGAATGATGTGAGGCTTTATTTGGCTGAGAACAATGCCCTGTGGAGCAAGGTACTTAAGCACATGCCTACATTAGGCCTGTGAGTAGTTCTGTTGACCTCACATACCTGCACTTCAGTACTATGCTTATCAGGATCTAACAGACCAAAATACGTTAGTGAAGGGTAAAAAGAAACTTGGAATCCAATTTAGAAGCCAGGAGCCAACTGAAAAGTGTATGCAAAAACTGCACGCTGTATTTGGGGACTGAGAAGGTGATGGCAGTGGAGGGAAGTAGTAGTAAGAGATCAGGGTAAAGTCCTGGCCACTGAAGTTAGTGCGAGTTTTTGCCATTGACTTCACCCTGGGCATTGCAGCAGTAGTGAACAATGGGTGATCTTAAACAGTAGATCAGCTTTGATATTGCTATAATGGATGATAGGAGGATGGAATTTCAGCCTTAACTTGGAATGTCCTTGTTGTTTTCAGGTTTAGGTTAAATTTTAGATTAATGTAGGGTGACCAGATGTCCCGATTTTGGGGCTTTCTTTATATATGCACCTATTACCCTCCACCCCCTCTCTGATTTTTCACACTTGCTATTTGATCAACCCTAGATTAATGCAACAATTTATCCTGGTTTAACAGAAAGCAATACATTCATATAGGCTTGTTCTTTACCCTCGCTGTGCTTTTTCCAGTTATTAAATAGGGTTTCTGTCTGTTGAGTGAAAAATGCTGGCCTAAATGAATTATTATTACTAATCTCATGTATGATGCAAAAGTTTCCATAATGCTGGAGAGTGGGAGGTCAGTACAAAACAGGTAACCGTTTCCCACCTGAGATGAGTTACCAATGTGAAAGTAAAGTTGTAAAACACAGAAGACAGAACACAACAAAGTGGGTGTGATTATTAGACTTGACTGCTCAAGGAAGAAATGCTGGGAAATAGAGGGAAACCTTGACATATGTTTAATTTAGAAGCTGTGTTCCATATACTGACATCCTAAAAATGGTACCTGACGCTGCAAAAATACATACAAATTACATTATAAAGACAAAAAGAAACAAATCTAGCCATTGCATTGATTAACATTTATTTATTAGCTAAATGGTAAGATACCAGCTGTGCCACTGAACACATAAAACTTCAAAGCTACAATGATATTTCATCCCAACAGGCACAAGCCGCCCACATTGAGATGAAGGGTTTTGACTGCTCCCTCATGAACATGCTAACCATAGAATATCAGGGTTGAAGCGACCTCAGGAGCAGGGCAGCTCCAGGCACCAGCACGTCAAGCGTGTGCTTGGGCGAAAGCCACTGGGGCGCTCTGCCTGTCGCTGCCGAGGGCGGCAGGTAGGCTGCCTTCGGCGCATGCCTGAGGAGGGTCCGCTGGTCCCGCAGCTTTGGCGGAACTCCCGCAGCCATGCTCTGCGAGGGTCCGCCCGAAGGCAGCCTGCCTGCCATGATTGGCGGCGGCAAAATGCCTAGAGTCGGCCCTGCTCAGAGGTCATCTAGTCCAAACCCCCTGCTCAAAAGCAGGACCAACCTCCAACTAAATGATCCCAGTCAGGGCTTTGTCAAGCCTGACCTTAAAAATCTCTAAGGAAGGAAATTCCACCACCTCCCTAGGTAAACCCAGTCAGTGCTTCTCCACCCTCCTAGTGAAAAAGTTTTTCCTAATATCACCTAAACCTCCCCACTGCAACTTGAGACCATTGCGCCTTTTCTGTCATCTGTACCACGAGAACACTAGATCCATCCTCTTTGGAACCCCTTTCAGGTAGTTGAAAGCAGCTATCAATCCCCACTCATTCTTTCTTATTCTGCAGACTAAACAATCCCAGATCTCTCGGCTTCTCCTCATAAGTCATGTGTTCCAGCCCCTCATCATTTTTGTTGCCCTCCGCTGGACTCTTCCAATTTTTCCACATCCTTCTTGTAGTGTGGGGCCAAAACTGGACACAGTACTCCAGATGAGGCCTCACAATGTTTGTTTTTAGCAGTGGAATGATCACATCCCTCGATCTGCTGGCAATGCCCCTACTTATACAGCCCAAAATCCATTAGCCTCTTGGCAACAAGAGCACACCAGTCGACTCATATCCAGCTTCTTGTCCACTGTAACACCTAGGTCCTTTTCTGCAGAACTACTGCCTAGCCATTCAGTCCCTAGTCTGTAGAGTGAATGCGATTCTTCTGTCCTAAGTGCAGGACTCTGTCCTTGTTGAACCTCATCAGATTTCTTTGGCCTAATCCTCTAATTGTCTAGTCCCTCTGTATCCTATCCCTACCCTCCAGCGTATCTATCACTCCTCCCAGTTTAGGTCATCTGCAAATTAGCTGAGAGGTGCAGTCCACGCCATCCTCCAGATCGTTAATGAAGATATGAACAAAACTGGCCCCAGGACCAAACCCTTGGGGCACTCCGCTTGATACCAAGCTATCAACTAGACATGGAGCCATTGGTCACTACCATTGAGCTGACGAGTCTAGCCAGCTTTCTATCCACCTTATAGTTTTATTTTCTCAACCTGTAAATGTGTCTTTTTGCTGGAAGGATTTTTACCTCTGTTTGCTGTAACTTTGAATCTAAGGCTGGGAGGGGGTCCCTCTAGTCTATATGAATCTGAGTACCCTGTAAAGCATTTTCCATCCTGATTTTACAGAGATAACTTTTACTTTTTTCTTTCTTTAATTAAAAGTTTTCTTTTTAAGAACCTGATTGATTTTTTCTTGTTTTAAAATCCAAGGGATTGAGTCTGAACTCACCAGGGATTGGGGGGGGAGGAAGGAAGGGGGATGGTTAATTCATCCTTGTTTTAAGATCCAGGGAGTTTGGATCAGTGTGAAGCCTCTCAAGACAACCCAGGGAGGGGAAGGTCTGGGAGGAAAAGGAGGGGGATGGTTAATTTCTCCTTGTTTTAAGACCCAAGGGGTTTGGGTTTGGGTTCCCCAGGGAAGGTTTTGGGGGAACAGAAAGTGTGCCAGACACTAAATTCTGGCTGGTGGCAGCGTACCAGATTTAAGCTAGTAATTAAGCTTAAAAGTGTTCATGCAGGTCCCCACTTTTTGTACCCTAAAGTTCAAAGTGGGGGAAAAAACCTTGACACCTACACTTTTCAAGAACTTCCTGGACTGTCTGTGCACCGCTGTATTGTTCTCCCAGCAGATACCAGGGTCATTAAAGTCTCCCATGAGAACCAGGCCTGAGATCTAGCAACTTCTGTTAGTAGCCGGAAAAAAGCTTCGTCCACCTCATCCCCCTGGTCTGGTGGTCTGTAGCAGACTCCCATGACATCACCCTTGTTGCTCACACTTCTAAACTTAATCCAGAGATTCACGTTTTTCTGCAGTTTCATACTAGAGCTCTGAGCTGTCATACTGCTTTTACATACAGTGCAACTCCCCCACCTTTTCTGCTCTGCCTGTCCTTCCTGAACAGTTTATATCCATCCGTGACAGTACTCCAGTCATGTGAGTTATCCCACTAAGTCTCTGTTATTCCAATCACGTCATAGTTTCTTGACTGTGCCAAGACTTCCAGTTCTCCCTGCTTGTTTCCCAGGCTTCTCCTGCTTGTGTGCTTCCTCCCAGTATCCCATTTCCACTTACATCAGGGCTTTGGTCTCCTTCCCCCAGTGAACCTAGTTAAAAGCCCTCCTCACTAGGTTAGCCAGCCTGCTTGCAAAGATGCTCTTCTCTCTGTTAGGTGGAGCCCGTCTCTGCCTAGCACTCCTCCTTCCTGGAACACCACCCCATGGTCAAAGAATCCAAAGCCTTCTCTCCAACACCACCTGCATAACCATTCGTTGACTTGCACGATTCAATGGTCTCTACCCCGGCCTTTTCCTTGCACAAGGAGGATGGACGAGAACACCACTTGCACCTGAAACTCCTTTATCCTTCTTCCCAGAGCCACGTAGTCTGCAGTGATCCGCTCAAGGTCATTCTTGGCAGTATCATTGGTGCCCATGTGGAGAAGCAGGAAGGGGTAGCGATCTGAGGGCTTGATGAGTTTCGGCAGTCTCGCCGTCACATTGTGAATCCTAGCTCCTGGCAAGCAGCAGACCTCTAGGATTTCCCAGTCTGGGCAGCAGATAGATGACTCAGTCCCCCTGAGAAAGGAGTCTCCATAAGCAGAAGAGCACCTATTGCAAGCTGAGTGGATATGTGAAACTCCTGACTTTATAAGAAAGATGTGATGCCACATTCTCCACAACCAAATCCTTAACCATGTGACTGGGGAATGTCTACATTGGCATAAAGAGGTACCACACCTAAAAATAAGCACATCAGAGAGTTGGGGGAGAAGATAACAACCCTGAAAGAATCACACTACTGTCCATGGTGCACTTGTAACCCACACACTGCCTGGGTGTGATATTTTGTCTCAGCTAGTGGCACCAGACCAGAGAGAGAGAGAGAGAGAGAGAGAGAGATTAATGAGTTGCAATATTACAACAAAAAAACCTTTCAAAAACAGACTCCAAAAAGAGACTGCTGAATTGGAATTAATTTGCAAACTTGACACCATTAACTTAGGCTTAAATAAAGACTGGGAGTGGATGGGTCATTACACAAAGTAAAACTATTTCCCCATGTTTATTTCCTCCCTCTCAGTTCCTCACACCTTCTTGTTAACTGCTGGAAATGGGCCATTTTGGTTACCATTACAAAAAGTTTTTTTCTTGCCCGCTGGTAATAGCTCACCTTAATTGATCACTCTCCTTATAGTGTGTATGGTAACACCCATTGTTTCATGTTCTCTGTGTGTATATATATATATATCTTCCTACTCTATTTTCAACTGCATGCATCCGGTGAAGTGGGTTTTAGCCCACGAAAGCTTATGCTCAAATAAATTTGTTAGTCTCTAGGGTGCCACAAGTATTGCTGTTCTTTTTGCGGATACAGACTAACATGGCTGCTACTCTGAAACCAGTCTAAGGTATAAGGCAAGAGACAACAGATGGATACTACCAAATAGAAAGGGGAATACAAGAAAACAATGAGATATCAAGCTCTTAAATGACAGCTGTGACACCTTCACTTGAGTCTTTTTGGGGGCGGAGGCAGGGGGGGTTGTAGTGAAAACATTGCACAGACATTTCAGCAATTTGCAATAACTTTTGTCATGTAGCAATTTGCAGCTGCAGCCTCCCATTGTTGATACATCATATGAGGAGGTCACTGAAGTTCTTCAGCGCAAGTGCGATATTTCCAGAGGTACCAGATATTTCACTATAGGACTCTGTGCAACAGAAAGAGGTGTTGGCAACAGAAAGGGGTAAGGAATAAAATGTTCTGAGCTTTGGTCAGTTTGGATAAACTCTCTGTATTGCATAAAAGATCTAGATGTTGATCCAAGCTTCACTGAACCTTTAGTGGCTTCCCTTCCTCCTCTTCACCTCAACCCTTCTCAGTACACTATCAACCACAGAACACAGTCCCTGAACTTGTCTCATCATCGTTAAACCTGACATCTGGGACCACTCACACATTCCAAGAATCCTGATATTCTCAACATTTACTATAGAACACCAGATAATCCTTCTTTTCTCCCTCTTCCTACTCTGTAACCCTCACCTTTCTCCAAATAGGCTCTTTACCTTTCGCAGGGCCATATCCTACAATCCTTATGTCACCGACAGCCCCTGTCCACTCGTGTCCTTGGTCTCAAGGTTTCTCCCCTGCATTTAACTTTGCTTTGCATGTCCATTCCTCTTGACTATATGAAATCATATCCTCATACCTAGCAAATCCAATTCCTATGTTAGCTGATCACAGAGGTAGCATAGATTTGCCTCTTCAAATCTGTATCACATTTTTCCCTGCCAAGAAATACAAGTGTATTGACTGATGTCAGGTCCTCTATCACACCATAATAGCAGTCCTTGTTTATTCAATGAGACTAAAATAAATATGGATTACTCTGATGAGTATAGGTTGCAGCATTTGGCCCCTTATATTTCAATCTTGCACACTCAGTTACTTCACCTTTCACAGGTATGCACAATGCAGCTTGGGCTGCTTGAGTTTGGAAAGCCCCAGAGTTCACAAGATTTGAATAGCACATCCAGCTGTGCCCAGCACGAGACTGCAGATCTATGAACACTGATATGCCATCGGGAAAAGAGGAGGACTGGCTGGACACTGCAGAGAGGAAGGGCATAAAATGACCCCTGGTGGATAGGAGTGTGCTTGGAAAGGAAATAAATGAGATTAGAACTTTCCAACCTAGAGTGAATTTCAAAGCAGTGTCTCAGTCTATATAGTTAGGTTGAAGGTGCCTGTTAGGGATAAGAGGATGCAGTAAAAAAGATAATTACAGTATTTCATATTGTTCAGTTTAGTATACATTTGACGGGCTTTGTAAACAGGAACTAGACAAAACTGTGTATTGGGATCTGGTTTTAGTATCTTGAGACAAAAAAATCTTTAAATGTAAACAAGCACAGTTTTGGCAAGAACTACAGTCTACTGTGGTTTGCAGTGGTGTTGTACCCATGTTGATCCCAGGATATTAAAGAGACAAGGTGTGGAGATATTATCTTTTATTGGACTAACCACACACAAAAAATTGTGGGGTGTGTGTGTTGGGAACACAACCCTTTTGATGGATTCAGGCCTCAGTTAATCTTAATCTGCTCCAGAAAGATTACAACAACAACAAAAAGTTGTATGCAGTGTTGTATCCATGTTGGTCCCACGATTCTAGAGGTCTGAAGACTCTGAACAGCCCTGTGTAAACTCTAAAGCTTGTCTTTCACCACCAGAAGCTGGTCCAATAAAAGATATTACCTCACTCACCATGTCAGTCTACTGTAGGTAAGACTATTAAATTCTTTTTTTAGGGCTGTCATTGAATCCAGCCAGAGTGACTAAACAGAGTGCCCTATAAAGATGACTGTAAGAACTGTAAACAAAGGAAGTGAGATTAGTGATTATAGTTTATCTTCCTAACAGACTATTAACCACAGAACACAGTCCCTGCACTTGTCTCATCATCACTAAATATAAAAACATCTGGGCCCACTCACACATTCCAAGAACCCTGATATTCTCAGTATTTACAATACAACTGCCACATGAATCACTCATCCCAATGCAAACTAATGCAATCACAGTAGCTTCATCAGAGAGATTTCTAGTCTCTCTTTATAAGGTGTGAGTCTGTTAATTGTGTCCACAAATTTGCAATAAAGATCCAGCATTCGTGTCTGTACAACTATAGATAATCAAGTAGGTGTCAAAGCTAATATAAAGTGTTGATGGCTCACAAGGAGAGTAATTACTTCCAAATGCAAATGAATGTGATCAAGGATATAATACATACCATAATTAGCTTTTTCCTATACAGTTTTACAGAATATTTGTAATTAGAGGAGCTTGTTTGATTTGACAATGTCTTTTTTTTTCAATTCATTGATGTGACAGAAGAAGCAAAAAATTAGCAAGCTCATTGCTGATAATAGAAGTAAATCTTCTATTGAGGCAATATGTGAATAAAACAACACAGGCCTGAAGTGCTTCTCTGAATTTCAGTAAGCATAGCTAAACCTTTATTAATTACAGAACAAACTGTAATTATCTAGCTTGTTAGAAAAAGTCCATTAAATTGCTTTCAATGGAAAAAAAAATCAGTGCAATTCAATTGCTCCTATTTGCTAAAACAAACACCAATTCCCTTTTGAAGATTAAGAAGGAGTAAACATATCTGGTATTATCACTTAAACCTGAAATTGGAAAGCAAAGCAGTATGTGGTTATATCAGTGATCCTTCTGCAAGCTTTCTGTATCTTTCTCTCACTGATTGTGCTAAATGCTTGTGGAATACCCTAGTTGATGGCTCCTTTACCTATTAACTGGGCCCATAGTTTGTTTATTGTTGGAGCTATTTTTTGTGTTTTGTCCTTTCACAGAATAATTTTCTTGTTCTATGTCCCATTCCTAAATAATCATGTTCTTTTGTGGCTGCTAAAGCAGTGTTTTTCCTTTTATACAGAAAATACATATTCAGTGGTCACCATTAAAATCTTGACATATTCCTCTCCCAGAAAGAGAAGGAAAGCTACTGTCCTACTTGCAGGACTCCTTATGCTCCATAAAAGGAATTCAGCAAACACAAGCAAACCAAATATTGCAGTGGAGTATGTTTCAAGATTTTAAAATGACACATACTTTAGTCTGCTGTTTATGACAGATGGTATCACAATATTGAGTGAGACCCTCAAGTGAGGTTCAGCACAGCCCACTTCTAGGACTCAGGCAGCACATAGGAGTCATAATGGATACGTCTACACTACAGTTGGGTGCAAGCCTCCTAGACTGGGCAGACAGACTTGCACTAGCTCAGCTCATCCACACAGCTATTTTTAATGTGCTAGCTTGAGATAAGCTGGCAAGCCTCTGTCTACCCAGGATGGGAGGCTCGCTCCCAGCTGTAGTCTAGATATACCCAATCTGGCAACAAATTCCCAGCTGAGATTTCCTCACACCTGTTGAGTACTGGATCTAGCTTCTCCCTTCCCAACCCCGGCAAAGAGAGTGTGTTGGGGTTGGGGGGAAGGCGTAGCAGAAGGAGCTATACTACACCAATTTTCCATCAGTGGGATCCACTAAAGACTCCTCAGCAATGGTACATGCTAGAGTTGCCCAGCAGCAGTTCTAGGTGGTGCCAGCATCAGGACTGCCCTCAGAATCAGGGAGGCAGAACTGTCTCCTTGACTTTCCCCCTGTCTCAACTCCATAAAGCAGAGCTCAGGCACAGGAGAGGATCTGGACAAATATGTTTGTTTCCTTTTGGTATAAATGGCATTGTACTTAATCTCTCTCTGCTACATGGATTTATCTTCTCTCTTTTCCTCTCTTCTCTTTTTTGTTGTTCTAAGTCTACTTTATTACAAGCTAATAATACATTACAGTAGCTGTGATTGCTGCTTCACTGAATGACCAGCTGATCAGTGTTTCAGTTCTGGGAAAACGATGAATCACAGTAAGATTACCATGGAAGACTCAGTTCATTCCTTAATTCTAATTCAGTTCAAAATACATGATGGCTTGGAAACCTGTGGTGGTAGTGGTGATCTTTTCTTGGCCATTGGTGGTTGTACAATAGAGTTCACATAGTTAGAAAAAGAAATAACCCTAATGAGATCATACGCACTTGAGTCCTTCAAAGCTCTCTACTGCACCAACTGAGCATTGAGGGCATTTCTCCCATTCCTCCTGGGAAATAAAACTCCTTTTGTTAAAGATCCTAACAGAAATCTCTCTAACACTAAAATAGCAATTAATGCCATTTTTCCTTATTTGCAGTTCTCACATTTGGGCTGAGCCCAATAATCTGAATTTCTCTAAGAAAGAGAAATTCATGGCTCAAAGTGAGTTTCAGCTTTCAAGTCAAGATGAGAAATCAAAAGAAACAAGTAGAAGGCCATACCGCAGATTTTGCTTTGATGTCTCCCTTTGTCTTGAAGTATGGGAGTCGTCTATACAGTCTCAAAGCTGTTCCATACTACACCTTTAAGGTAGCCATTACCTGATTTGGCTTCTAGCTCAAATACACCAGCATTTTTTGAGTCCATTCAGGCATTTTGATTTTTACACTCTAAACCCTATTATTTTGAAGTGCTTTTGGCTAAAATGTCCACATTGTACAATGTAATCCATTAGAAGCTGTGGGCCAGATTTTTTAAAGTATTTAGGTGATTGAAGATGCAGAAGGGTGCACAGTGGGGTTTTAAAAAGTGCCTAGATGTTTAAGTCAATAGCAGTTAGTCACCTATCTGCATCTATAGGTGTCTAGATATCTATGAAAATCTGCTTACAGCATCAGAAAGTTTTTTTAAAAATTAAAACTATTGTAAGCTTCCAAAACATTTGTTCCACATTCAGTTTAAGATTCTGCTCAGAGGTTCAGCTTTTATATTTCCTGAAGTGGTTTGTAATGTCATGTAAAGTCTATTTATTCATGTCTGGACACTGGTGACATCATGGCAGAATTTTCAGAAGACTTCTCCATTCCTTGCTAACTTGGAATACTCAAAAGCTGGCCTCCCAGTGATCTGCCACACACCATCTCTCTCCTCAGTGTTTGACCCACACTATGATGATCCACCACTATTCATTCCATGAAAACTTTCTCAAAGTTGTTTCCATTTCTCCAAAGTACGTAAGTTTGTGCCTGTTGATTTCCAATAGCAGAGTCCACTTCTCTCAAATAATATTTCCAACCTAAGTGTAATATCTTCTTTTCCATACAGGAGATATGCAAAAGTCTTTGCCAGTAACTCATCTCAAATGCTTAAATTTTCCATGATAGCAGCATTATTTACCTGAGTGTCACATCCATAAGTCTCTGAAGTTGTTTGCCATTCTTTAATTAAGAGTAAGCTTATACTTGGTGCATGTGCACTAGGGTATGTATGTGCATGTGCATCTACTTTAACAAAAAATCTGAGGTCAGGAACCCACACGAAATTGCAAGCTCTAACATATTTAAATGTTCCCATTAAAACGTTAGAGGGTCTTCAGTTTTCCTGTCAAAGCCCCAAGGATCTCTTCTACTCCATCTGTTACTATAATTTTGAGTATACTTAGAGGCCGTTTGCCACTCTTCAATTAGATGGTATTGTCACTGTTGAATAACAAAGCTACTTCTTTCTTTAGAGGATAAGCATAGTGCCCACTGAGGAGAAGGAGACTCAGCTTTTCTCTTCCTTCCTAAGCCCTCTCTTCTCTCTACCATTGCCACCATAACCCTCCAAGTCACACAGGCCCATAATCTGGGAAATATTTGTTGCCTCTGGTCTAACTAACCACCTCTTCTTCTATACTACCTCAAAGATCCAGATTTTCTATCAACTCACATAGCTAAACCTCTCATCTTGACTACTACAACCTCCACTCCAGTCTTCCTGAAATGTACCTTACTTCCCTTGGGTCCATTTTAAATACAATTGCTCAAGTCATTTTCCTGATTCATTGCCTGATCCATTGCCTAACCCCTCCACTGAGTCAGTCCACTGAATCTCCCAACTTCCCACCTTGAAAAAAGCACAAGCTTTTATCCCCTCTCCCCCCAACATATTCACTATGGTATTTTATGTCATTCTTCTTATGTTGCCAAAAATGCCAGCCTTTATCATCATCCACTTATCTTCTCCCATAAGCACTTATGTTTTCTTCACTGCCATCCCTTGGAAATGGAACACAGTTCCCTAGCTAATTCACAAAGCAGCAAAATGTCCCCCTTTGAAATATCCTCAAGACTCATTTCTAGTACGTTGCTTATGATAAATTCTCAACTGCTAACAGATAGGCAGGTGGCCAGCAATGATTACTAAGACTAAAACAGTTGCTTTATCTATATCTCTCTGTATATATTTCTTTAAAAAATCATCCAAGTCCTTCAAACCTAGAAACAAAGTGTGCACCCACAACCACACCTTCTCTTACCCTTGTCCTCCCTCCCCTACTACTTACATTTGTGTTACATCAAATTGTTGCATCTTGTCTAAACTGAGATTATAAACTGTCAAGGGCAACAGCAGCTTATGTGCAACACCAAAAAGAATGGGGACACCAATTTAGATTGTAAGCTGTTTGCGGCAGGGTCTCTTTTTGATCTGTGTTTGTACAATGTTAGTTCCAGTCTGTGACTGGAGCTCCTAGGGACTTCAACAATACAAATAAATAAATAAATAAATAGACTGAGGCCTCTTGGCTCTAACACAGTACAAATAGATTGCTACACCAGAACCAGAAAACAAACCTAGCTCTCTCACATGGACAATGCAAAGCACTAACTGCACCCTCAGGATGCCCATATGTTTAATTAGATCAGAGGTCACTGTACAGACGTAAAACCACAAATCCTGTCTGCAAGCAAAGCACTTTGTTTTGAACCTTGTACCATTCTGCCAAGGTTCCTTCCCTACTCTGAACTTTAGGATACAGATGTGGGGACCTGCATGGACACTTCCAGGCTTAATTACTAGCTTAGATCTGGTATTGCTGCCACCATCCAGAATTTTCAGTGTCTGGATCACTCCCTTTCCCCCCAAAACCTTCCCCTCCCTGGGTAACCTTGAGAGACTCCTTCACCAATTCCCTGGGCAGTCCAGATCTTTATCCCTTGTGATCTTAAACAAGCATGAAATCAACAATCCCCCTCCTTCCATCATATCTGCTGCGTGGGCTATCCCAAACCTCCTCCCCTGGATCTAAAAACAGAGCAACAAAAATCAATCAGGTTTAAGTACAAAGGCTTTTAATTAAAGAAAAGAAGGTAAAAGAAACCCTCTGGGAGAGATTAGCATGATCAGCTACTCTAACGACAACAGATTCAAAACACAGAGGATGTTCCGCTGGGACCACAAATTTAGTTACACAAAAAAAATACCCAATTTGATTCTACCTCTAATTGCATAAGACAGGTTACAAAGAAATAAACATAAACCTATTTATTCCTTTCTAAAACTTACTACTCTGATAAGAGGCTGGTTCCTTGATCTTTTTCACTCCGGCTGAGACTGAAACTCTCTAAACAAAAGAAAAACTTCCCTCCTTCCTTTTAAAACATCTTGTCCCCCCATTGGTTCCTCTGGTAAGGTGTTAGCTAGGCTATGTGAACTTTTTAACCCTTTACAGGTAAAAGAGGCATTAACCCTTAACCATCTGTTTATGACACATTCCATAGTCATTGCCAGCACATTTAATTTTACTGCCCAGGAATAAAATCTTTTTTTAAAAAATCTTTTAATTTTTAGTCTTCCTATATCCAGATTTCACCACGTAATCAAAAACACAGGAGTATTTTAGGCACGCATTTCAGAAGAGCCCTGTGCTATGCAATTACTTATTTTTTTAATGGAAAATTTTCAGCAGGGATCCCTTGTCCTTGGATGAGTCCTGAAAATACTACAAATGCCTATTACTACCATACATGTCTAATTAGGTGACTGTGGGTTCTAGTCAGAAACATCCCAAGCTTGCTTATGTGCAAATATTTTTGTATGTAAAGAAACTGATTTGGCAAGAGTCATTAAACCCATTCATTAAAAATCTTTTTTGAGCATAGCAGATGGAAACGCTCAATTCACAACCGTGAAGGGTTCATAGGAAAGAATCTAATACTTAGAAGTCTTAAGTTTATTCAATTTAAGAATTCTGATGTATAAAAAGAAAGTACAGAGGTTTTTGCTCATATAAAAGGATGCAGGTAGTAAGTCAACACAGAGCAAGGACAGAGGCAGCCAGCAGCAAGGAACATTGCAGAAATCTTGCTGAGATGTATATGCCAGTTAATGATATATGAATTATTTTCCTTGCCACACTAAACTTTGCATCACAAAATGAATGTTATAGTCTATACATATGGAGCACCTTCTAAAAGGAATCTAGGCAACTCACTATGCCATCTGATTTGCTTTCCAGTGTTTTGAAGAAGAAAATACTTTACGACTGAACAGATTAATAGATTTTATACTTAATGTTAAATTTCATTGGGCAACATTAAATTTAATAAAATATAGACTCATAGACTCTAGGATTGGAAGGGACCACGAGAGGTCATCGAGTGCAGTCCCCTGCCCTCATATATTTTAATATTGAGCCAGTATCAGCCAAAAGCTCTGAGATGCTAGATATGTTTTAGTATGTACCTGAAGAAAAAACTTCCATCTATTTTTCAGAAGGTTGGAGCTTTAATTTGTTCATGGATTTCCTTTACTCTAAATTCTGTAGATATTTCCATCTTCCCTGCCTTTTAACAGTTTAATCCCTATAAGGCTGCCAAATAAGGAGGCTTCCCTGTAAACTACAACCATGAAAGCAGATGAGGGAGAAGAAAAAGCATAGGAATGTGACAGAGAGAGAGTGAGTAAATCAGTGCTGTTTGCTTTGGGAAATTTGTGTTCTCTTTCTGTGTTTTCTTTTACTTTTTTGTCCTCATGCTACTCTCAGTGAGCTGATCTGCCAGCTCAGCCTGAAATAGCCCAAGAGAATGTGTTTTTTACAGTGATGGAAACTGAATTAATGTCTCAATGGTAGAGGACTGGATTTGAAAGTCATCGTAAAATTTGGATATATTTGCCTTGCCACCCTATTTAATTTTGATGGGGTGATCATGTTTCCTGCAAGCTACACCTCAAAGATACCTAAAGGGTCCTGACATAATCTCTGGTGTTCAAATGTTATCAGGTTATGATACTGTATTGCAACTTGCAGGCACACTGTTATATTGTGATGGTTATACTCTGGCATGCAGTATTATGATGCCACAAAATAAACATAAACATGTCAAGATGGTCACATTTGGCCAACAGCAGACGCAGCTAAAAATGGTAACATCATGTAGGTTTTGAACAAGTTCCATCAGGTACCTTGCTTTTCCACTCTATTTAGTCTGTCAACTGCTTTGCACAGTATGCATAATATATATAGTAGTTGCATGCAGAACTTTCCCCCCTAGAGCAGTAAATGATTTTGACAGCATGAAGAAACTCTCTACTTACCACTTTGGCCAGCAGTAAACTAAATGTTTATCAATTCTATAAAGAGATCAAAATGGTAATTGTTCTGTATTAAAGGCAGTTTTCACAGACATCTTTATAAGTTATGGCACAATCTGTGATTAAAAAGTTAAAAATTTAAGAAACTGTAAAAATACCCAGGTATAGCCATAGTTTTCAGATGAAATCTTGACTTTTTTTTTTAAACAGACTCATAGCTAATATATTTATCACACAGCACAAACATTCAAGCAGTGCTACTTTTAGTAGATATAAATACTATGCATATTGTAGAAGGAGGAGACAGTTCTGATTTACACTTTAAATATCTATAATAAGTGATTGCTTTTTAAAACTTTGTGAATCACAAAAATATGAAGGCACTGATTCAGCAAAACACTTAAGCCTGTTCTGAAAGCCCACTGACTTCAAGGTGATTTAAGCATATAAATGTGAATAAGGGTGGGATTATTCACATCCTTAAATGTAAGCATGTGCTTTAGAACTTTGCTGAACTGGGGCCTAGGAAAGAATTATGCAAATACGATAGATTTCTAACCCAGGGTTTGAAGCCAGTGGTCAGAAAGCAGATTTTTTCTCTTGCACATAGCTTGCTGGACCAACAGCTAAAACAGTTATCTTAAAGTTTAGACATTTTTTCTAATTGCTGTGGGTACTGGAAAAGAAATTTCAACCCTGCAGTTTTGCAACAGGGCCAGTTGAAAGATATTTTTATACTTTCTGCTTTGCCAAGCATTTTATACACACTATTTCCTTTTCTTAATCCATTCCAAAAAATGTCCACTCCAAATATTTTTTCCCATACCTAGCCACATGATGGTGTTCCTTTTCTAAGAATAAACAAATTATTTCAGTTTATAAAAATGCTACTCATGCTATTTGACATGAACATATCTTTATATAGTAAAAGCACCCAAAGCATTCTCTCCGGTATGTTGTTACAAAGGGGCAGACTTATTAGGTGGGAACCTATTAAGTGAGATTTTCCTACACATCTGATTGGTCATAGATGCTGAAATTCCCAAAGGAAGTCACAAGATTGTTATCCTTCTTTCTCCATCTTTCTAAATGAGAATTCATTCTTATCTTAGACTTAACAATACATTGGCTATAATTGCTTATGCAAGGGAACCCTGTTAGTATGATACTGTATTTGCATATTCAGCTGGAGTCAGAGGATTCAGCTGTCAGAGTATTAGAATCTGTAACAGGGGGTGGGGGTGGGGGGGAGGAGTGTGAGCTTGCAAATTAGCTGTCAAGTTTAATAAAAAGAGAATAATTAGCCAAAAAAGCTGGCAGCTACCATTCCTAGTGCATTACTGAGCTTGCCTCAAGGTAAAGTTCTAATTCTGAGGAACACTGAAACAGTATTGCACTTTCCACAAATATAAGCTAGGTAAGCAAAATGTTAAATAATAAAAAAGCAGGCCCTGATGCAACTCTGAAATTAAAATGCTGTACACAGGCGAGATGTTCCTTTTCTTTGAAAGCAATAAAAATGCTATGTCTTAAATGTGAGACATTTCCTGTAAAGCTCCGCAATAAATTAATGTTTGGCACTTGGTTCTGAAAACCACTGAAGATTTAACCTAATAAACAATGTATAAAAACTGACACTTTGTATAATTGTTGGCCATTTGCGATGTGCTTATAACTATTCTATGATGATAATCAAAAGAATTACTATTACATTTAGATAAATATTTAAACTACACAAGAAATAAAAGGAAAGATATATTAAATATTATTTGACTTATATTAGTGTAATTTTGCTTACAGGCTCCTGTATACACACAAACCCTTCCCCTACTAGTTTGCATGCTTCTACCTCAAATCCCTTTTCTTTGCACAGTACATTAAAGATCAAATTTATGGTAACTGAAACAAAAAACAATAACACCAACCAACACCCTACATATGCAGACGAGAGTGACTGGCTGTTCTAAAGAGCTCGCTCACACACACACTCACTGTTTCACCTCACAAACAAAAACCCAAAGAAATCAAACTATTTGAAGCATCAAAGAAGCCCCCACATTAGTGACCAAATGAGAAGCCTGCTGTTGAAGGATGGTTTGCTAACATTCAGCATTTTCTCTGCCTTCAAGAAACTGTGCATGCCAAAACTGTTTTTTGACCCATTCCCTTTTATTCAGCTTCATAATTCTGTCCTTCTTTTCCTGATATGGGAGGTAGTCATGACTCATATCTTTAAATGCCAGGCACTGTAGACACTTACTGTATACTGATTGAAGTCATTTGGGCTTAAAAGAAAAAAAAAAGTTAGCTGTATCCATTTCCTTAGATATGATGACCAAGCTTCCTGATGGGTGTAAGAACAGGAGAAACAAACTTTATCCTCTGCAATGGGTTCAGTAACAGCACTTATAAAATATAGATGGTGGAAAACTGAAGCCCTTGACAGAACTACCAGTCAGCATGCAATGCAATACACCTCTACTTCGATACAACGCTGTCCTTAAGAGCCAAAAAATCTTACCGCGTTATAGGTGAAACCGCATTATATCGAACTTGCTTTGATCCACTGGAGTGCGCCCCCCCCCCCCCGAGCACTGCTTTACCGCATTATATCAGAATTCATGTTATATCGGGTTGTGTTATATCAAGATAGAAGTGTATTTGCAGGTGTAATGCGCAGACATACAACACAGATGCTGTGTACATGTATTTTATGTAGACAAGCAGAGACTATATAATCTATTTTAACACATAGTGGAGAGCAAAATACATGTGCTTAATTCAAGGGGGGAGGGATAGCTCAGTGGTTTGAGCATTGGCCTGCTAAACCCAGGGTTGTGAGTCCTTGAGGGGGTCTCTTAGGGATCTGGGGCAAAAATCAGTACTTGGTCCTGCTAGTGAAGGCAGGGGGCAGAACTCAATGACCTTTCAAGGTCCCTTCCAGTTCTAGGAGATAAATAAATAATTGGAGACATACCTAAGAAATAAAAACAAATTCTGCTTATAATATGACATCATAGTAATAGGTAATGTACAGGGCTGCAGTTTTCGGCTTTCTATGAGGAAAGTCCCTTATGCTACGCATACTTCTGCTTTTTACACACACAGACTTGAAAATTTGTGACTGTCAGGTGGGTTTTCGGTTTATGAAAGGAACTGAAGGGAATAAATAAAAATGCCAAGTTCTGATGATGAACATTTGCAGAAACAAATTAAATCTAGAACATGAAAAACAAAAACAACAAGCAGGCAAAGAATTCAAGCAAAGCTCTTTTCAATGGTAACAAAGTTTATGGAAATAGTTACCAAGAAGAATTAGGAAGCACATCAAGCAATTTTAAGTGAATTTCTCCTTATAAAGAGAAATGCACATTAATGGTCACATCTGCTATCAAACTCCACACTTGCAGTGAAAACAAGTGTAATTTTGTACAAAAATAATGGCAGGATAAAGTGTATAGATTGAGATTTGAAAAGCCTCCTAGGAAATCTGGATGCATAATTCCCATTCATTTTAAAGGGACAGGACATCTAAGTCATTGAAGACACCTTTGTAAAACCTCAGCACCAGAATCCTATCCACCACAGGATATCTGTGGTCATGCATATTGAGGAAGGTCACAGATATTGGGGATCCATTTATCTTCAGGCATAATTTTACTGAAGTTAATAGAGACAGGTTAGCCTGTACAACAGAACAAAAAGAAACATTAAATATGCAAAAATCTTCATTAATATAGAATTAAGGGTGCCCAGTGATTGCTCATGCTCTTCCGGAATGTTATGCTCAGCGAAACTCAAACTTCCTAAAACCAGGAAATACATCGCTAAGGTAAACGTACATACAACTTTAACTCTGTCCCCGGAGCTGGCAACAGCCACAGGAAATTTATCCATACACACTTTCGTTGGATTGTGTTGGGGTAGCTGTACTGAATGGTGGAGAAATAAGTTGGAGTACCTTGGAAGAGCTGTGATTATGATAGAAGGAGATCTGGGTCTGAGTCCCCACATGTGTGTTATCAAAGGAAGAGGTGCATGGGTACCTTGAGGTTCTAGTTTCCATCATTCCAATACAGAATTGTGTAGGCTGTATCAACAGCAGGGCACCGAGGTCTTCTTGCCATGGGTACTGTTAATTTGAAAAGTCTGTGGTTTTAATGATGGGTAGGGGAAAATATAGGTTTAGATGGTTTGCTGTGTGCTGATGTGAAGGGTTTAAAAGGATATGAAGCGGTTGTTGGAGTAATCTGACAGGGGAACAGGCTCAGTGTTTGAACATAGGGTAGGTGCAGGTAGGATTTGTTCATGACAGTGAAAGGCAGAGCCCTAGTATATGTGTAATGGGTGTTTTGGGGCATCACTTGAAGAGGGCAGAATTAAGGTTGTGTTGGTGTTTACCTTAACTCTGCATTCCCTGGTTTTCACAAGTCTGGGTTTTGCTGAACTCTATATTCTGGAAGTGCACGAGTTATTACCAGGCAACCTTAACTCTGTGCTAATGACATTTTTTGCCATTTAATTTCCTCGTTTTTTAATCAGAAAGAGAAATGTTTGTTGGTAGGAGCTAATGGTTATTTCGGCAGTTGTAGACCTCACCTACATTTGGAATTGATACATTACCGTAACTAGGTAATAATCAATAGACCTAGGTTTAATATAGTGCTTTTCATCAGTAGATTTCAAAGAACTTTACAACATTATTCCCTTTTAGAGATGGTAAACTAGGCACAGAGAGGTGAAGTGACTTGTCCAAGGTCACCCAGCATGCCAGTGGTTCTGCTAGGAATAGTCTCAGTCCAGTGGGCTTTCCACTAGGCCACAGGTTTGCTATGTGATTCCTCAGAGCTCCTCCCACCTCCTGTAACTTTTGTTCTAGTGGAATGGGGATGATGTCATGCTTTGAGATGTTTGCAATGTGTTTGACAATTTTATTACTTGGGTATTACAATAACTCTAAGCATATAAGAGAAGACTGCTGTGTCTGTCTGCTCCTCCACTCCCTGCCCGAACATTTAGCCACCCCCACCAACATTTCTAGCTCCCTTTCCTCTTCCCATCCCATTAAGCCATTAATTGGCACCGTACAAGCCACTTCCATTACCCATAACCAACTGGAGTCCTGCCTCTCCTCAACCAGACTTCTCCAGCCACGCCCCACATCCACCCTGTCTGCCTCTCCTCCAAACCTGGTCCCTCCCACACACACTGTTCAGTCATCCCCACCGAACAGGGGTGATGTGTGTCTTAACTACTCGTTTTCTGGATTTCAGATGTTGAAATCGGTGTTACTTTCATTCCCTCTCACCCAAGATCCCAACTCTCATGGAGGGCCAGGGAGAAGAGCTCAGGCACCCCCAGAGGAGCAGGGTCCCCCAGATCCCAGCCCACACAGGGAAGGGGAAAGTTCAGAGCTGACAGCCCTCCCCCCTTAAACCTTCAACTTCTTCTGCTGCACCTCACATTCTTCAACCCCTTCTGTCTCTTCCTCTCCCATTCCCCCAGCGCAGAAGGGAGGAGGAGAACATGTCAACAAGCTCCATGCTTCGTGCACACCACATCTCCTGATCCTGGACTTAGCTTTCTCTCTCTCACGTTCTTCTAACTGGATCATACAACACTTAGGAATTCCTCCCTGCACTGGGAATGAAGGAACTGCCATACGGCAGGAGACAGACATGTATACTGATCTCAATTAGCAAGTGGGAAATGTGAAAATACATACAGTTACATGTTGAGAGGCACCTCTCCCGTGACCAATAACTGGAGAGTATGGGAACTCCTGATCCTAACTACCAAGAAGGTTCCTTCATTCCCCCCCACCCCCCCCTTTTTTTTTTTTTTTAAAAGGTGAGGGTGTACAGGGTAGGATTTGATTTTAACTCTCTAGGCCATGCCTAATTGTCGCTAGATAAGCACCAGTGTTTGGGCTCCCAATTGTCCTGCCAATATGTCCAGTGGAGACCTCTAGTTACATTTTCATAAAGGCCGAGAGCCTACATTTTTACTGAGATTGTGGCAACGCTGCTGGTGAGGGAGGTCATTTTCTCCTCCACAAAAAATATCAACTAGGAAATGGACTAAAACCACAAATATATAGTTAAACATACATAACTTTCAACTCTCCATAATACAGCTGTCAGATATTAGCAAGTTCTGTCTCTTAATGCTGTGGGACAGATTTCAACTAGGGCACTCCATTAATAGAAGTTATGCATGTGATTAATGCAAAACAAATTAACTAGATTTAAAAAAAGCCACAATTAATGACAGTTTTAATTGCACTGTTAAATAATAGAATACCAATTTAAATTTATTAATATTTTGGATGTTGATTTCAATTACAACACAGAATCAAAGTTTACAGTGCTCACTTTATATTATTTTTATTACAAATATTTGCACTGCAAAAAAGAAACAAAAGAAATAGTATTTTTCAGTTCACCTCATGCAAATACTGCTTTTCTCCCAAGTTATCAGTTAAAGTTATATATATATATAAAACATATCCACACACTTTTAAAGATGGCAAATAATTAAAATCTTCAGGGATGGAAAGAATCTATACTACGGCCTATACACTAAATTTTGCATTAGGGCTTCTGATTTCACTAAAAATATAAAGTCATATGCAGCAAGAAAGCTCTCTAAACATTTGCAGATATTCAGGAGCACTAGTTATTTCACTATGTGGAATAAATTATGCTCAAAACATTTACTCCACATCTGTTAGTTTCAGATGGTAGAATGTGAAGATTTTATACATTCTGTAAAATCTTACTTTTTGATTTAAATACCAATTTTTGAGAGAAATATGCCAACATAAGGATTCAAGATATACAGATCTGGCCTAAGGCATCTTTTTAGTGCAGGGCAGAATCCAGACAGGAATAACTGGTTACCATACAACCTTCTGTCAGTTACTCAAACGCATGCATTATTTCATTTTTAAAGATACACAGGGGCAGATCACAAAGAAAAGCTGAATCCCTGTGCAGAAGCTACCAGGGAGTCACACATTTTAAATGACAGCAGAAAACTGAACATTATGCCTGTGGCTTATGATGACTCTTTGACAAATCTAGGTTCAACACATACAGTATATAATTTAGAACAGATTTCTAAAAGTATGAAGGGAAACAGAGAGAAAAACTAAAACATAGATATTTGGTCTTGTGGTAAATTTTATGAGTGTGATCTACAGATTAGAGAAGGAGACTAAGTCAGAAACTTCGGGTTCTATTCCTGGCTCTGTTACTGACCGACTCTATGAACTGGGCACGTAACATAAAATGCTAATATCCTCAATTTACCTAAAGTACCTTTAACATGCATATGCTACAACTGACCTTCAGAGACATCATGAGTTTAAAATGATATAAATAAAACATTTTGAAATTTTCAGATGAATGGCCCTATAGAAGTGTATTAATTTAATTAATGTAATATTAATAGTCCTTAGAGATCTTCTGTGATACCAATATCACAGAACTTGAGGTATTTTCATAAACTTTATTTACTTTAAATTTAGTATTTAATCCCTGTTATTGCACTGTCCTGTCTTTCTGATTATAAGGCTTATATTTTAAAAAGGCTAGGGATAAAATTTTCCAAAGCACTTAAGTGATTTGCTAAAGTACCTAAGCTTTTTGAGTACCTAAAAGCAGCAAAGAGTCCTGCGGCACCTTATGGGTACGTCTACACTGCACGATTATTTTGAATTAGCTTAAACCGATATTACAAAACAGATCTAATAAAATCGGTTTAGCGTGTCCACAGTGGGATCACAAAATCGATTGTTTGCGTCCATGGTCCAAAGCTACCATCGATTTCAGGAGCGGTGCACTGTGGGTAGCTGTTCCTCAGCTATCCCATAGTTCCCACTTCCGGGTTGAGAGCACAGTGCCTGATGGGGCAGAAAACATTGCCCCGGGTGGTGCTGGGTACAGCCTCACCCCTCCCTTTGTGAAGGCAGCAGACAACCCTTTGGCGCCTTTTTCCCGGAGTGCATTGAGCAAACGCCATAGCACAGCAATCATGGACCCTGAGATCACAAACGGTATCCTGACCGTTGTCAACACCTCGCGTACTCTCTGCCAGCAGCATTCAGTACACAGAGGGTGACATTTACAGTACTCAAGGAATTATTTATTTTACTTCTCTTTCACGTGCTGGGGGGGGGGAGAGACTGACGAGCTGTTCCGTGAACCACGCAAGACACCGTGTATTAAGCTACAGACATTGGGCGCTCAGCCAAGAATGCAAATAGTTTTCAGAGACTGCTGTGGAGACTGGTAGCTGTAGTCCTCATTACCCCCTCCCTCCCTCCATGAGCATCCGTTTGAGTCTCTGGCTTCCCGTTACGGTTGTCACGCACCGCTGTGTATCCTGGAGTTTATTTTTCAAACGCTTTGGCATTTCCTGTTCTTTAACGGAGCTCTGATAAAACAGATTTGTCTCACCATACAGCGATCAGATCTAGTATCTCCCGTAAGGTTCAATGCAGGAGCTACTTTTGCATTTGAACTGCATCGCCACCCGTGCTGATCAGAGCTGGACACGTGAAAGCAGGAAATGTCATTCTAAAGGTCTCGGGGCTTTTCCTGTTTACCGGCACTCCGCATCCGAGTTCGGATTGCGGACCAGAGCGGTCAGTGGTGCACTGTGGGATACCTCTAGGAGGCCAATAATGTCGATTTCCGTCCACACGAACCCTAATCCGAGTTATCACTTTCGAATTTAGCGCTACTCCTCTCGTCTGGGAGGAGTTCCGAAATCGATTTAAGGAGCCGTTTAACTCGATATTAATGACGACGTCGTGTGAATGGGTACAGCGTTAAATCGGTATATCGGCCATTAAACCGATTTAAAGTCGCAGTGTAGACCTGGCCATAGACTAACAGAAGTTTTGGAACTTCTGTTAGTCTATAAGGTGCCACAGGACTCTTTGCTGCTTTTACAGATCCAGACTAACGCGGCTACCCCTCTGATACTTAAGTACCTAACTCACTTTTTAAATGGGGTTTTGGCTCCTAAGTCACTTAAGCGGTTATGACAATTTCAACCTGGGTCACTAATTTCAAAATGGAAAAAATTAATATTTCACTTCTTATAATCTGAATACTTCAAAGATGTTGAACTATTTACAATAAAGATTCAGAAAATAAAAATACAACAGTTAGAAATCACCATTTTTCATATGCCAAACATTACTTCAGTTAAAACAGAAAACAGTCTTAACTTAAGAGAAGGTCAAAATCATTTTACCAGTGAAGTGCAAGAATCCTTTAAATGGAAATATACGTCATTTCAGTCAGTCTTCATCGAGTGCCCTACTGTACTTTATTTCCTAATCCATTCCTGATGTTTTCATTAACCTCTAAAAATTATTTTAAGAGCCAAAAAAAACCTCTGTTTCTACACCATGAATGCTGCTGAATTATATTTTATTCCAAAACAAATTTAAACCAGGCAATATACACATTTTAAGAGTGATTGATTGGTCATTTTACTTTTCAGCTTCTATGTATTTGTATGTCTGGGAGGATAACACTTTTGGACCCATACTGGATTAGACATTCTACTGATTCCTTATCCACTATACTGTACTAATCTTGAAGCACAAACTATGTCAAGGTTACACAGATGGAGCCCTTAAACTGGCATACAGAGATTGATGATCAGCCATGTTCAATAGCATGGCAATATACCACAAATACCTAGTTAATTAAAAATTAGCTTTAAAATCAGATGCTGTTTCTGGATTGCACAAAAATAGAGGAACAAACCTTTAACCCATTTCATAACAGCATTTTCTGTTGTCTTTAATATTTTATCCCGTGGTTACTTTGTAACTCAGTTATTTGTTCTTCTGTAACCAGAATATTCAGGTTTAAATTATAAAACTTGTGGTGTATCTTGTAGGGTTTGCATACACAGGAAAGATAATCTGGAGTAAAACAGAGTGTACATTTAAAGCAGATTAACTATTCCTGGTTAACTATATGGCGATGTTCTTATTCCAGAAAAAGATTGCTTTATACCAAATTAGCTGAATCCCATAGGCCTTTTTTCTGGAGTAATCATGAACCGTTAATCAGGAACAGCTACTCCAGAATAACTCCTCCTGTAGGCAAGGGCCAAAATATTATTTTGGGACTAAATCTTCAAAGCAATCTCCATCCACCCTGCATTTTAGTGTGACCAATTTCACATATGCAATCACTTATGTGTGTTCTGTTTTTCACATAAGCAACAGTGCGCACAAGTGATAAAATTTATCTGCACAAAATCCATTTACATGTTTAATCTGTAAAAATGAATAGGAATTTACTTATTTATATGCTATTGTTATGAGTTTGGTAAAACTCATGGGAGACGGATAGCTCAGTGGTTTGAGCATTGGCCTGCTAAACCCAGGGTTGTGAGTTCAATCCTTGAGGGGGCTACTTAGGAATCTGGGGCAAAAATTGGTCCTGCTAGTGAAGGCAGGGGGTTGGACTCGATCACCTTCCAAAGTCCCTTCTAGTTCTAGGAGATTGGTATATCTCCATTATTATTTATTCTGGAATTAGGACTAAAGTGCATGTAAACCAGGTATGTCAGGGGGAGGTCCATCCTAAACAAAGGAATGTGTGTTAACCTCAATTTATATATAAGCAGGAAACAGGACCATCAAGACAGCAGTGGGAGGAGATGGCAGGAAACAGAACAATTTGCATTTCAGCAAGCTGGAGAAGAAAGAACATGGAACAGGTTGCCTTCCCCACAGCTTGAATAAACTTTCATTTGAGAGGTAACCCTCAAAAGAATCCATTTCAAAGGCTTACTGGTCTATAAAGACAAGGAGATGAACCTCAAATGATTAGCAACTGAATCAACTGATTGTATGCAGTATTGCTGTGTATGGAGTGAGGTCTTTTCTGAAAGCTAATGACACACTGGTGATTAATAACACTGTGAAATGTATATATTAACACTATATGAGGAAATATGGATACTTAATATTATATTTTAAAGTCTGTGGCCATACGAGGAGAAACAGGTTCTTTCCCGGACAGGAGAGAATTTACCTCTCTCATGTAAATTAAGCATGGTGGAATCAAAATGATGGAAGTTCCATTTATATATAGGGGGGATAGGAAGCCCACAGGAAGACAAGAACAGCATAAGATCATCCCACCTCTTGAAATAAAGTGAACTTTGGAAGATATAAGTGAGGATAGAAGCCATCATTAGTGTTTATCTAGTGATGAATGCAAGAGGCTAGAGCTCTTGGCAGCTCAGAAAGATGGATCCTTCAACCAAGGGGTGGGGGGGTGAAGGAGTTGAAGAGAAATATCTTAAACCTTGCAAGATTATGTTTTAGACTTTCAAATGCAGGTTTTCACTTTTATTTGCTTGTAACCCTTCCTAACTTTATTTCTTTTACTTGACATCACTTAACCCATGTCCTATTGTTAATAAATTTGTTTGACTAGTAATTTAAAGCACCAGTGATGAGTCTGAATTAGTTAAAGTGAATGTTAACTTCAGTCAATAGGGAAAGCTGGTGTATTTTGTGGCTTTAAAGGGAACAAACAAACCTTATTTCCCTGAGCTGTCCAGAAGAGGGCTGGACATTACAGAGCACATGGTTTTGGGAAAACTCGGGACTGGAAATGTGTTGGGGTCACCCTCTAATTAGTAACCAAGGCTGGTGGAAGCCAGAGATGAGCTGTAGACAGGCTCCTGGGGTCAGGCAGTCCTGATTCAGCAGTTATAACCACAGACACTCAGGGTGTGACCTGCATGCTTGTAGGCTGGATGAAAGCATCCAGGTTGGGAGCTACAGTAGCAAGACATTGTAAGGCACTCAGGGTTATAAGGCAGGTGGTGACACAACCTCTTACCGGTCTGAATTGCACCCCAGAACGCGAGTGTTCTTCACTTAAGTTTGTTGTAGGAGACAGTTACAGGGCCAACTCCTAAAACAAGGCATAATGGAGTCTGCTAAGAAACTAGCACCATGCAGATGGAAGGTTCCACTGGGTATTATTCCTACCAGATTGGTGGATGCATATGTGGGAGTAGAGAAAGTCCAGCTGGCAGGGGGCAGACAAGAAACTAGGATAGACTCAGTGGCAGAGCAAGAAAGCCAACCAGCAGCCTGTAAGCATAGTGTATAACCCTGGAAGAAGCCAAGAAAGAGCTTTTCAATTTGGTGCTGGCTAAAGAGTCTTGGGGCAGTAAGCAAAGAAACTATTTTGTGTTTGGCTCCTCCTGCATTTGGAGAAGTAGGACTTTGTTGCAGTCTTGTTTATTTACAAGGTGTGTACAAAGAAAATCCAGACTCCATCACTAATTTCTACTCCCAACTTGAATACCCATTAGGTCATGAACTTAGATGGGTTGAAAAGGAGCAACACTATGATTTGGGCACAAGGAACAATGCACCAAAGCGCTCATCTGTACTGGAGCTGGGAGTGTCTGTCTACCCATGTTGCGAAATACATATGCTAGCTAGCATGCTAAAAATAGCAGCTTAGACAGAGTAACATGGGCAGTGATTCACTGGGTATGTACCCAGGGGATTCTGGTTGGTTTGTATTCAGGTGACGAGCCTGAGTTTCTGCCCCTGCTACTCTGGCTACACTGCTATTTTGAGCATACTAGCTCAAGCATTTGTTTACCTGTGCTGGGAAGACACTCCATGCTGCAGTGTAGACATACCCCAAAATTGTGCATGCAATCACTATCTCACACACAGCGGAACATATATAATTATAGGCCATGTTTTGAAAAATGTGTCTCCACACAAGTATACTTCACATATTGCTGTAATTGCTACCTACCTACAATGACCTGAGACATCATATACAGCAGTCTACTATACAGGAGTGTGTTCTATGTTCACTGGTCCAGTTGTGATTTTCACTTTCTGGCCATCCCTCTCAGATGTTCATCAACAAAAGTTCTTGCACAATTTAGTCTATATGCTGCTGGTGGCTTCACTTCTATACTTCTCAGTAGTGCAATGTTATTAAACAGCAGCCGTTTCGTAATTATGATAATGGTTCATCATCATGAAAGGAAAAACTGCAGGTGATTTATATGTTTGTACAATTTTATAGCGAAACTTTTAAGATTTGTATAACAGATCTCAAATGTGACATCTCTTCCTACATGCACAAATCTCAGAGATATTAACGGAAGCTCTCCATATGTATGCGAGGCGCAATACTGGATTTGAGAATAGAATTTTCCCCTTCTTACATAAATGACTTATTATTCTTTTTAGAACTGGAACATGGAGTTTTAGTAACAGCTATTGATTTTCTATACTTATAGAAAAATGTTATTTCAAACAACAAATAAAGTGTCTATCTTCCAGGTATTTGTATGATACCTATTCACCACTGTATGTAACTATCAGTCCCTGTGGTATTTAATACTATACAACAAGAGTTATGCAAATTGTCATTAAAATTATTTATTAAAATTATATAGCCTAAGGATAGTTATGCCAGTTATCTTTTCAAATTATACAGACAGACTATTTCTACCTGCAATCCCCACCTGAATCCAACACACTGTTCATAATGACCTCAGGAAAATACTTGTGTATGTTTCTATTTTAAACCCCGGGAGAAATTTAATGGTCATAAAATTTTAAAATTGCCATTTGCATGTCATTATCTTTACCACTGTATTATCCATACTAAGTACCGTATGGCGTTTACTGTGGTAATATCAATCAGGCAAAATTTCACAGTCAGACCTGAGCACTGAGCATAAAGAAATATGAGGCAGAATATAAAGCACAAAGACTTTTTTGTGCCTGAAAAACTACCTTGCCCAAAACTATGGTGAGGTCTTTCAAGTCTGGATCTTCTGCAAAATTCATACCATAGGTGAAATCCTGACCCCATTAAAATCCATGAGAGTTTTGCCATTGACTTCAGTAGTATCTGGATTTCACCCAATATATTTAAAAATGCTTCCTTGGGAAGCAGTGTGCCATTTGTTGGCTCCTACCTAGCGTTTTGTGTCTCCATCCTTCTCCTTTACACTCCCTTTAAATATAATTGAAGCTGGTGTCTTGTGGTTCCAGCCCTTAAAATAATTAAAGTTTTTTTTTTTTAAAAAAAGAAAAGATAAAAAAAAAAAAGCTCTGTGCCCCATGCTATTGCTGAGGTATTATACTAGCTTCTACATTCCAGCTTCTAGCCTGCTACATTCATTGTGTTGGTCCCAGTGATTGTCTGGAAGTGAGTGTTCTCGAACTACCTTTAAGGACAATGGCAGGACCTCAACTGAGTCTCAAACAAACTTTCCTGGGAAGCCATCTGCCAACTAGCGTATGCCTCAGAACTGAATGTACACAAAGTAGGATCTGGGGAACTGGCAGAATTACCACTCCAGAGAGGAAGGAAGCCTCTCTCATAAGATCTATCTTAATAAATGTTAGAGGGAAGGCAGTCTGCATACAAGGCCTTAGGCATGAAAACTCAGAGACTTCCAGATGCTAACAAGAAACCACAGGGGACAAATGGATCTTACAAAGAGATTTTGTGGCTTAAAACACACCTGGAGATGGTGGGCATAGCATACAGAATTTCTAAAACCTGGCAAGCTTCCCAGACCCAGGAATCATAAAAGGTGTTTGGCTAGGTTGAGAGAGACAGCAAACTTCTGGGCAAGTGACAGTCATATGATTCAGATTTAAATATAAGCCCCAAACCTTAACAAAAATAGCAGCTTCAACGCACAGCCCTAATATATAACAACTCTCCCTTCTACCTTACTCAGCTTAATCAGTTTTCTTCGCATACCTCCCACACACCTACCTTCAACTAATGCAGTGGCTCTCAAGCTTTTTTACTGGTGATCCCTTTCACATAGCAAGCCTCTGAGTGTGACTCTCTTATAAATTAAAAACACTTTTTTATATATTTAACACCATTATAAATGCTGGAGGCAAAGCGGGGTTTGGAGTGGATGTTGACAGCTCGCGACCCTCCATGTAATAACCTCACAACCCCCTGAGGGGTCCTAACTCACAGTTTGAGAACCCCTGAAATAGCGGAAGTAAAAAAAAACAAACAAAAATATTTTCATATTTTATGAAAAAATTTCCCCATTTTTTGTTTAAAACATTTTTCAGCAGTTTCCTAACTGGCCAGAAAGCAATTATTTCCCCTGTTTTTAACTGAAAAAAAATATTACAACTGAAATTTTCTGATATGCTGTAGTTCTGATATTTTGGTATCAGACAAATTGGTAGACTAAATGAGTGCTAAAGTGTACACATCAAATGTATTCAGGAGTCCAGTTTGTCAGGACAGAAGGTATAACCCCAAAATCTTGCCCCAGGCTGAGTCTTCTCAGGCTTCTGGAAACATTTAATTAGGAATGGGAATCTTCAGAGGCTTAACACAGACATTCACATTTGGAGTCATCTTCATGTTAACATATCACCTGTCCTTACACTAAGTAAAGGTTATCAGATTGCTTATGTTTTGGGGACACTAATGTAAGCACCTGCACTCAGCCACTAATAGAAACCAGGCCAAGTGTCCAGTAAACAGTGAGAAATATCTATTAACTGGTACACATTATAGACTTTAAGGTCAGAAGGAACCATTATGATCATCTAGTCTGACCTCCTGCACAATGCAGGCCATACAATCTCACCCATCCACTTCTATAACAAACCCCTAACCTATGTTTGAGTTATTGAAGTTCTCAAATTGTGGTCTGAAGACCTCAAGCTGCAGAGAATCCACCAGCAAGTGACCCATGCCCTACGCTGCAGAGGAAGGCAAAAAACCTCTAGGGCCTCTGCCAATCTGCCCTGGAGGAAAATTCCTTCTCGACCCCAAATATGGCGATCAGTTAAACCCTGAGCATGTGGGCAAGACTCACCAGCCAGCACCCAGGAAAGAACTCTCTGTAGTAACTCAGATGCTATCTCATCTAACATCCCATCCCAGACCACTGGGCATACTTACCTGCTGATAATTTGGCAATTGATCTTTGATCAATTGCCAAAATTAGGCTATCTCATCATACCA
>NC_133773.1:83701064-83764102 GCF_003597395.2 Chelonoidis abingdonii
GTAAATTAGATCAACTGCGTTTCCTTTGTCTAGAAAATCTGTTACCTTCTCAAAGAAGGAGATCAGGTTGGTTTGGCACGATCTACCTTTTGTAAAACCATGTTGTATTTTGTCCCAATTACCATTGACCTCAATGTCATTAACTACTTTTTCCTTCAAAATTTTTTCCAAGACCTTACATACATTAGTCTACATACATAGACATTAGTCTATTCAAAGATAATACCTGCACCAAGACTGCTCTTATATCATCTTTAATCTTATTAGACACAAGAAACTACAGATTTCGCTTTTCTGGAAGATTACTTTGCTGTTGAATACATTTGGTAATGCTGCTGCACTTCTTGGTGGTAATGAATATGGGCTGTGTTTGTTGATATGTGCATTCATTAAGGGAAACACAGACTTTTATTTTGAGACAAGATATTCACAGGCAGCCCTTTTATGTTGTCTGTATGGACCCTCAACTTGTTCTACCTCATCACTTTATGTTACGTGGCTAAAGTTACCTCTCACTACCTTTTTAATTATAATTGAGCGGTGTTGAGGATAGGGCCTACCCCATTAACATCCTGCATCTATACCAATCAGGCTACTCTCAGACTGTGTTCTTGCGTTCTGTTACTATTGCTCAGTTTTTGCTACGTAGAACCCATCATCCCCTACAGCTGCAGTCATTATTTTAGGACTAAGAGTCTAGTTAGCAAATAAATGACCTACTTCCCTGCCTCTATCATTTACATTCAAAGATCTGGCCACTGGCTAGGTTGCTTCATTTTATCATGGTTAGGTTCCAAGGATAATTTCCTTGTGGTTTGGGGACTGCACACAGCACAGAAACTAACTCTCTGAGTCATGCTTTGTGTGGGGGAGGAGGGGAGAGAGAAAGAGAGGAGAGAGCAGCTCTAATCTCTCTCACTCTCTGTTTTTATCCAGTTGTCTCAGCGGAGACGCAGTGTTCATGGTTATTGATCTGGAGTAATAATTCTGGAATAAAGTGATTTTTATTCAGGAAGAGTGTGTCCACAAAGAGGGCTGTTCTGTAATAGATAATGTGGAATGGTTTATTCTGCAATAACTATGAGGGTCAACTTCTCTGTGTAGTATCCTGGTAACTACCAAGAGAGCTTTACAGAGTTGACATGGATCATTTCTTATTATACTTGGAAGAGCATCAAACACATGCTGCCTTTGATGGGTTTTCTCCACTCATTTTATTTTTTTGTCTACTTTCAGTTAACGGTTTCAATTCTAGTTGCCACCTGCTTTTATTGAAGAGACAATGAATGAGCTTGATCTTCACACAGCTAAGCTTAGAAAATCAGACACGTTCTGAAGGTCACAGAATCAGAGGAGAGACTACCCAGTACTATAGGACCACCTCCCCAACACCAGCAAGAGATAATTGAATTACATCTACA
Source organism: Chelonoidis abingdonii (assembly GCF_003597395.2). NCBI lineage: Eukaryota > Metazoa > Chordata > Testudines > Testudinidae > Chelonoidis > Chelonoidis abingdonii. The sequence goes on from NC_133773.1 coordinate 83,702,486, forward strand.
ACCAGAACTATTGTTCAATCACTTTCAGAAAACCATTAAGATATCTTGTCTGTCTTTACAATGAGCCTCTGGAGCAGATGATGGGAGGATAACTAATGTAGTGCTGGGGTTTTTTTTGTTTGGGTTTAAAAAAAAAAAAAGGCTTTGGAGATGATCCTGGCAGTTGCAGGCTAGTGAGCCTAACTCCAGCACAAGGTAAATTGGTTGAAACTATTGTAAAGAATAGATTTATCAGACACCTAGATGAACACAATATGTTGGGGAAGAGTCAACATCGCTTTTGTAAAGGGAAATCATGTCTCACCAATCTACCAGAATTCTTTGAGATATAGTGTGCCTGGGCTTTCAGAAATCCTTTCACAAAGTCCCTCACCAAAGGCTCTTAAGCAAAGGAAGCAGGCATGGGATAAGAGGGTAGGTCTTCACAGATCAGTAACTGGCTAAAAGATGAGGAACAAAGGGTAGGAATAAATGGCCAGGTTTCATAGTGGAAGAAGTAAATAGCAGGGTCCTCTGAGGATCTGTACTGGGACCAATGCTGTTCAACATAGTGATAAATTATGCAGAAAAGGAGTAAACAGTGAGGTGGTAAAGTCTGCAGACAATACAAAATAAATCAAGATAGTTAAGTCCAAAGCTGACTGCTAAGAGTTACAAAGGGTTCTCAAAACTGAGTGACTGGGCAACAAAATGGCAGATGGAATTCAGTGTTGTTAAATGCAAAGTAATGCACATTGGAAAACATAATTCCAACTATACATACAAAATGATGGGATCTAAATCAGCTGTTACCAATCAGGAAAGAGATCGTGGCGTCATTGTGGATAGTTCTCTGAAAACATCTGGTTAATGTGCAACAGCAGCAGTCAAAAAAGCTAACAGCATGTTAGGAACCATTAAGAAAGGGATAGATAAGAAGATAGAAAAACATCTTAATACCACTATATAAATCCATGAAACACCCACATCTTGAATAGCATGAGCTGTTCTGGTCACTATCTCAAAAAAGATGTATTAGATCTGGAAACAGTATAGAGAAGGGAAACAAATAATGATTAGGGGGCATGGAACAGCTTCCATACATGAAGATTAAAAAGTCTGGGACTGGTCAACTTAGAAAAGAGATGACAAAAGGCATATAAGATAGAGGTCTATAAAATCATGAATGGTGTGGAGAACATGAATTTACTCCTTCGCATAATACAAAAACCAAGGGTCACCCAGTGAAATTATTAGGCAGCAGAATTGGCTCTCGTCTTGGTTCATCATCACAACTTACTTTATCAACAGAAATAGTAAAAATGCCAGGACACCAGTTCCTCATACATGTAGGTGGTTTCTCAACATCTCGAGAACCAATTTACATTTTTAATTACTTACTGCTTTTTCATATGAAAAAGCAAAGTTAATAAACCATGTGGGTTCCATTTGGACTCTTCACCAGCCAATCTGACTAATAATTTTGTATTAAAACAGTGCACACATACTAGCCATCTTATGAATTAGTCTTTTAAAATAACTTTGATACAGATATCTGAGAATGGTGGGAAAATGACATGCTGGCTAAGTACATAAAACGTCTACTTAGATGAAAGACATTCCACAGAGGGGAAAAATCTCTGTACAGGTTTATTCAACCATGCATGCTTCATGTGTAACTAGTACAGCACATTACCCACAAACAATTTCTCCATCCACTGTGAGTACACTAAGTTCAGCTACCAGTGCTTAATAAATATCTGATCCTAATTAGACCTAATGAGTGTGTTTGTTTCTCTGCCTCTGTGATGCTACTGCAAATCAACAACAAAAAAGACTCTGCTCCTCCTCACCACTATTTTTAATGCAGTGCTTCAGTTGAAGAGAAACTCAGAGAACTCAGAAGTTCTGTTCCATTTAAAGTTAACCTCAATATTTAAAAATACATTTTCTTTGTAGAGCTGTTAGAACAAGTGGTAAAATAGTTATGCAAAATAATGTCTCATTTACGAAAATTTCAGCAGAATCCACCTGGCCACCAAAAGTGTACAAATAGGGTCCAAGGACCCCACTCAGCCCTGGGATGACTTACTCGCATTAATTCCCTCATATGTATGTGTTTGCAAGATCAAGACCCAAATAACCTTTCAATATTCAATGTACTTTATTAAAAATCTTGAACAGAAGAAACAATTGGCTACTTAACATTTGATTAAATTGCCCCATTTTTTTTTAAATGACAGGTAATTTTGCTATGGCCTTGCAGAGACTGATCAGTTTCCCTCTGGAAAGGAAAACCATTCAGCAAAGCTAAACACATATCAGATTTGTCTTACTCGGCATTCTCAAAAATTAATGAATGCAAAAGGGTCTACTGAAAAATGCTAATAAAATGCTTTGAACTCTTCCCAGTGATGGCTTAAGCAAAATAAAGCAGGAGAGAAGTTTGATTTATTGGAATTTACAAAAGTTGGGCATTTTTTTCCAAGTAGAACAACTTCAATCTTTCTGAAATTCACATGCATTCACTGAGTATTACCTGTATTTCACAGTCATCAGGTTCATAATGTGCTTCATTTGAACAATTATGGGCATTCTCCTGTTTTCAGTACAAAAATAAATATTAGGTTTTTAATAATAAAACCAAAGTTGTGGAGTGAGTTTTGTGGTCTCAGTTGATTTTCCAAGTAAATGAATAAGCACCCGCATCACAAAGAAAAGGCATCACAATTGGCACTAATTGGTACCCATGTCAACAGTCCTAGCAGAGAAGTCAAGGATTAAATGCACGCATACAGACAGACAGAGCTTCCCTCATACTCCTAGAGGTGGTTCCAGGACTGGGTGAGACAATGGTGAAGTACAGCATGTAACCTTGCACTGTGACTTCCAGAGCTGTGCTCTATTTTATTATCAAAGAGAATTTTTGTGTTCAGGAATGTCGACAAATACCTATTAAGCCCTCTAAATTGTCTTTAAAATACATTTTTCCTCTAGCAGGTTGGGAAATGAGGGAGATTATTACTTTATAGATCTTAAAGGTCTAACATTCCCATAAAATAATCTTTGATGCATGAGCCAACATTCTCAAATGGGTGCCTAAAGTTAGGCCACTAAATCCATATTTTTAGGTGCTTATGTAAGTGGCCTGATTTGACTTAAATGGGAGCTGTTGGGTGCTCAGGCAGGCCATTTATTGCATTATTGCCAACTCCAAGCATGCAAAAATAATGAGGTAGGTCTCAAAAATCATTCAATCGGCTTAAAAATGACAAGATATTAAAAATGTAGTACATTTAAGTTTCTCTTTTACTTTGTCTTTGGGTTTTGGAGCCTTTAGGATACAATTGGGCCACATTTTCTATCTTTTCTATCTTTCCCTGCAGCCACAATGACAAGAAGTTTAATTATTTAAAAACAAAAGCTAAGATTCTCATGTAATCAACTGACTACAGAAAGTAGGATTTTATATAAAACCCAAATGTTGTGAGAGTCATTTTAAATGCACATTAGAAACACTGATTTAGGTGCCTAAATATGAACTTTAGAGTACAATTTTCAAAAGCATCTTGGTGATTTAGGATTACTATTTTCAAAAGTGACTTAGACTCTTTAAATCAATGGAAGTTCCGTGCCTTTAATACCTTTAATAATCTAGCCCTTAGGAATCTCATTGAAAGTCAATGGGAAATAGACTCCTAAGCCACAAAGGCAGGGCCGGTGCAACCATTTAGGAGACCTAGGCGGTCGCCATGGGCACTGGGATTTGGGGGGGCGCCATTTTCTTCGGCAGCAACCACGGCAGACAGATCTTAGGCCGTCCCGGTCGCCACCCGCATTTAGGCGGAGGGAGCTGGGGCAGGGGAGCGCGGGGAGGGCTGCCTGCAGCAAGTAAGGGTATGTCTACACTACAGGATTATTCCGATTTTACATAAACCGGTTTTGTAAAACAGATTGTATAAAGTCGAGTGCATGCGGCCACACAAAATATATTCGGCCGGTGTGCGTCCATGTACCAAGGCTAGCGTCGATTTCTGGAGCGTTGACTGTGGGTAGCTATCCCGAGTAGCTATCCCATAGTTCCTGAAGTTTCCCTGCCCATTGGAATTCCTAGGTTGAGATCCCAATGCAGAATGGTGCAAAACAGTGTCGCGGGCGATTCTGGGAAAATGTCGCACCTATCCTTCTCCGTGAAAGCAACGGCAGACAATCATTCACGCCCTTTTTCCTGGATGCCCTAGCAGATGCCATACAGGCAACCATGGAGCCTGTTGTTGCCTTTTTGTCACTGTCACCGTATGTGTACTGGATGCGCTGACGAGGCGGTACTAGCAGTGCTACTCTATCTAGGAGACAATTATTTTGCCTTTGCAGTCAAATTATAGCGAGAACATGGTTACCATCCCTATTGCACTGCAGCCATTGTAATTTGGCGACGAGATAGGTTTTCAATCATTTTGTACCGTTTGCAATTGGGAATTGTGATGAACGGTTTATCAAGCATTTTGTATCACCTGCTGCTGTCATGGTGTGCCTGGCTGGCCTCGCTGACGTCGGCCGGGGGCGCATGAACAAAATGGGAATGACTCCCGGGTCATTCCCTTCTTTATGTTTTGTCTAAAAGAGTCGTCCTGCTAGAATATGGGGCAAGTCTACTAAGAGAGACCAGAGGAGCACAGCCACTCAGTCAGAGCCCCAGAGATCCCACAGAAATGAATGATCTGCATCCTTCTAGGGGTGAACCTGCAGACAACCCCAACCCATTGCTTCCCCTCCTCCCCACCCCTCCTGGCTACGTGGGCAGTTCCCACATTTGTGTGATGAATCATAAAAATGCAGGAATCAAACACTGACGTTTAGCGAGAATAAGTGAGGGGACAAGCCCAGCTGCTGTGATAGTCCAGCAGTACAGAATCTTTTCTTTGACAGCGAAAGGGGTGGGGAGCGAATGAGCTCAGGTTCAGCTGCTATGATGACGAGATGGTTCCAGCATTTTTGTACCGTCTCACGGAATGACAATGGGAGTCATTCATTTTTAATCAGGCGCCCCTGACCGACCTCACCTGAGGCCAAGCCAGGAAGCACTCACGGGATGAGAAGCGACGTCGGCTATCAGTCTTGTTACTGTAACCATCTGCCCCGGGGAAGGAAGGGGAGAGGATGCTGCGTTTTAGTGCTGCAGTCCCTCTACGCACAGCATCCAGTAGACATACGGTGCCTATTGAAAAGTGGTGAGAAAGATTTTTTATCCTTTTCTTGGGGGGCGGGGTTAATTGATGACATATCCCTGAACACTGAACAATGTTTTTTCGAACCTTCGAGGCTTTGGGAGCCAGCGCCAGAGATATGGGCAAATGCTTTTTAGAGAGACTGCGAGAACTGTGGATAGCTCGAGTCGCTCCAGTCCCTCCTCCCTCCGCTCATGACCGTCCTTTGATCTTTGGCTTTCCTATACGTTGTCACACGACTGTGCTGATGGACTCTGTATCAAAGCCTGGAGATTTTTTCATTATGCTTGCCATTCGTCCTATCTGTACGGAAGCTGTGAATAGGAAACAGTTTGTGTCTCCATACAGCGATCATGCCAGTATCCTCCGTACGGTCATGCTGGAGCTCTTTTTGGATTTCGGACTGATCGCCACCCATGCGTCATGCAGAGCATCCATGCTAGGCAAACAAGAACATGAAATTCATAAAGTTTGCGGCGCTTTTCCCTTCTACCTGGCCAGTGCATCTGAGTTCAGATCTTGTTCCAGAGCAGTCACAATGTGCACTGTGGGATACCGGTCGATTTGCGGCCACACTACCTAATCCGACATGAATACTGATTTCAGTGCTACTCTCTCGTCGGTGGAGGATAACAGAAACCAGTTAAAGAAGACCCTTATAATCGATAAAAGGGCCTTGTTGTGCGATTGGTGCGGGTTAATCGCTTTAACGCCGTAAATTTGGTTTAAACACGGTGTAGACCAGGCCTAAGAGGTGGGGGCGGCATGCAGGGGAACTCCCCACCCCAGCTATCCCTGCCCCGCCTCTTCCTGAGCACGCCGTGGCTGCTTCACTTCTACCGCAACTCCGCCACCAGGCTTGCGCACCAATCAGCTTAGACGCGCAAGCCTGGGAGGAGGAGAAGTGAAGCAGCCACGGCGTGCTCGGGGTGCTCGTGCTTGTGCGCGGAGCAGGGGTGAGCTGGAGTAGGGGGGTACCTCAGGGCGGAGGGTGGGGGATGAGGAGCTGCTGCAAGGGGGGCGCCTCAGGGCAGAGGGGGAGAGCTGCCATGGGGGGGTGCCTCAGGGTGGGGTGGGGGGGCACAAGGTGGAAGTTTCGCCTAGGGCGCGAAACATCCTTGCACTGGCTCCACACATAGGTGCTTTTGTAGCTTTTATTCCTTAGAGTAAAAAGAACAGGTGTACTTGTGGCACCTTAGAGACTAACAAATTTATTTGAACATAAGCTTTCGTGGGCTACAGCCCACTTCATCAGACGCATAGAATGGAACATATAGGGAGGAGAGAGATATATATATACAGAGAACATGAAAAGGTGGGAGTTGCCGAACTTAGAGTATAACTTTAAGAAGTCATTTTTTAAAAATCTAGGTCTTAGACCTTTCACGAGTAACACAATGCCCTGCACTAGGACACACAGCTCGTTCAATGAGGGTTTAATATTTAAAGCTGAGAGAATGAGCAAAAAGAAAGCTGAAGTCTTAGTGTAATTGTGTACAGAGCTAATGAAAAGCTATGCCACTCTAAAGGGCCCATTCTCTAATCCAATGGGGCTGGATTAGGCAGAGTTTAACATCAGTAGAAGTTTTGTCTGCACAGAAGTTTAAGTATCACACCTCTAAAGGGGCCTCGGACATTGGTGACATCTCAGTTTTCCCTGGTCTCTGCCGGTGGCACAAAACAGTTCAATCTCCTGACCGAAATGTTTTAGTTTAACTAAAGTCATTAGGCTCAATATAGGGGTATTGGGGTGAAATTTAATGGCTTGCGACATACATGTGGTCAGAGTAGATGCTCTAATAATGGTCTTTTCTGGCCTTAAATGCTATGAAATCTAGGAAAAAAAGGTATTGTTTTTTAACGATTGGGACACTTGATAACCACAAAATCAAACAATGCAGCTAAAATAACTTTTAATTGTTTTTCACAGTAATAACCTTTCAACTAATTGATGTATGCAAACTTGTGATTTATAGCTCTCTGGTAATACAATTTCGTGTGTTTACAGAGGTATACAAGCACCTATATGAAGTCCATTGGGACTATTCACATGCATATACGTTAGCAGGATTGGGGCCAATGAATGTACCACCAATTTTATTTTTCGTTAAAGATCAAAATAAAAACAAATATTTATTAAAACACAAACAGCAGCTAGGGCCCTGACCCTGCAATGAGCTCTGAGTGACTTCTCTCCCTTCATGGAGCCCATTGTAGTCAATGGGATTACACATGGGTGCAGGAATAGACTTGTTTGGAGCTCATTGCAGGATCTAAGACGAAGTATAACACTGGAGGTGTGGTTTCTAAGCTGCCTTCTTCTTTCTTACTATGAAAACTTGTCAAATTGCTGCTGGTGTGTCTGTTTCCATATAGTCCTGTCAACATGACCATGTTTTCCATTATTTATGCATATTAGCTTTTTTTCAATGTAATGTTTCATCTATTGTAGCTGCCTGCATTAAATCTTTTATTTACAGCTTACTTTGTGGAGCACATTTTCTCATCCATTTCATTGCCAATCTTTGTCAATCCAATAACATTGCCAATTGCAAAAAAGGCTCTCTTATTAGGACTGGCATCAGTAAGTAAATTTAGAATTAATAGCTTAGGTGTAAAGTAACTCAGTGTTTACAATACGTAACACTGCTACAGTAGAACCTCCTAGTTATGAACACCAAAGTTACAAATTGACAAGTCAACTACACTTCATTTGGAACTGAAAGTATGCAATCAGGGAGCAGAGACCCCCCCAAAAGTACAAACAGTACAGTACTGTAGTCTGGCCCGGAACCGCTTACCTAAACAGCTCCAGGGTGGCAGTCACATGCACTGGGGCCAGGGCAGGCTCCCTGCATGCCTGCTCTGTCCCCAGCCCCGAGCCGTTCCAGGAAGCGCTGTGGGCCCTGGAAGAGAGGGGGCTGAGGGCTCCAAGTGCACTGCCCTTGCTGCGCCTCTAGGTACCTCCCCTGAAGCTCCCATGGGCCACAGTTCCCTGGTCTCAGCCAATGGGAGCTGCGGGGGGCAGTGGCTGGAGGCAAGGGCAATGCACAGAACCCTTTGCCCCCCACTTGGGGGTCGCAGGGACGTGGTGCCAGCCACTTCTGAGAGCGGCACAGGGCCCATGGCGCCACAGGAAGCAATCCTGTGAGCCGGATCCAAAGCCCTGAGGGGCCGGGTCCAGCCCACGGGCCATAGTTTGCCCAGCCCTGGAGTATTACCATCTTGATTACCCCCTGTCCTGCCTATTAGTTATAGGAAGCTAATCCAGTGCAATCTTTTTGTTCAATATGTGAGGACTTTAAAAGTTTTAATCAAACTCAGCCTAAAGCAGCAGCAGAGAAAAACTACATAAAAATGTAACCAGGTTTCCCAGGATATTCTTATATTTTTCTTGACAAATATTATTGTAATAAATGCTTCTCCACAATACATGGAAATCTTTCACTCTTACAAGATTCTGCCTTTGCACATTGCAGTGTTGCAGTGACATCAAGTAATGCTCAATAATTCACGACCGCCATATTAACATTCTTAATGAATGCTTCCAAAGCTGACAAATAGGTAGAGGAGAAGCTCAGCAAATCTATCTATATGACCCTCACCACTATGCCATCAGAATACCATCCCAGGAATTGATGAAGTTGGGAAAGCATTATCTTCTTTTTACAATGGTGAATTGAGATACAGGAAAATAACTTATCCCAGTTCACATACAAAGTTTATAAGGAGAACAGGAACTGAACCCAAATATCATGCGTCCCAGTCCAATAACATAATCCTACATACCCTCCCACATTCTTTACAGCAAAAATCCTCATATAAACTTCGACTTTTAGAAAGTGGAAACCTCATTTTTTTATTCACTGAATACAGACGACCATTTGGGTTGCATTTTATGGCACAGGAAGAACCCTATTAATGATCACATTAATTTCAGAAAATAAAAGCTACATTTTGGAAGATGGATGCTGTAAATAGGATAACATATGGGTTAAAGGTATCAGAACTTTGTTTCCCCTCTCAGTATTCACAGCGTATCAACACCAGAACTTGTATCTTATATTAATGTTTATCTGAGTCTATGCCTGCCATGTGTTATGTTCTGCATCAAAGACATGTTAGTGTAAATGACACATACCAGTTGAGCTGCCTCCAGTCTTTCAAAACATCTATTTACCTTTGGGTAAAGGGAAAGCAAGGGCAGAAAGCTGGATCTGATACATCATTTATTGGTACTAAGAAATTGTCATCAGGGTAGAGTGCTAAAATACTATTGTAATATTTTACTCTCATTCCTCATCATGAGAGTACTGTAGGTCACTCTGTTGCAGAGTGGATAAAAATCAATTTAAAAAAAAATTCTGCTAAAATGCTTTTTGAGGAAAAAACCTATCTAAAGATAGTTTTAATTAAGATACATTATAGCTCAAAGATATTTCATCATGGAATAGGGATTATAAATTATAATTGTATAATATGAGACAGACAAAGTCATGTAACTTTTAAGAAAAGTTTTGTAAATGAGTTCCAATAGTTCATGGATTAGGGACCCAATCTTATAGGGTTCCAGGGGCTTCTGTATAGATTACTTAGGTTAATATTCCTACCTACCCAATGGGACTCAGTGCTCAATCTAGAAGATGCCATCAGAGATGCCTAGTTTTGCAGTTCTCAAACTTCTGTGGATTTGTGTCTCCAGAGATAACATGTTTGTTAACAGGAAAAATGTTTAAATAAACAAATATATAGAGGTGAGAAATAAAAGACTTCAACCCTACTGTCCCTCTGCAAATTTCTGTACACAGAGTCAATCCTCCACCTCTCTGTAAAAGTGCAAAGTTTCAAAAAGTTCAATGAATAGAAGATTGTTGGGAGTGGAATAGATCTGGACAAGGAGAAGAAGCCTGGAGTTAAATGTGAGAAGGGAGAGACAGGTAGTGGAAACAAAAGTGAAACTGTTTGAGCAGCATATTCCAGAAGTCTTGAGGTATTTGAGCATAGCCTTCATTGATTCGAGATCTACCAAACCATTCTCTCACTAGAAAGGAAAACCTATATGGCAGTAGGCCATAAAAGAGACCCAGTTTGGGAATATTTGAATGAAGTTCCTCTACCTGAGGGTAAGATAGGCATGGATGCAAAATGCAAACAGTGCCACAAAGAAATGCAAGGCCTGGTTGCCCGAATGAAACAACATCATGAGAAGTGTTCCTTCTCAGGAGGAAGCTGCATTGAAGATGATGAAAGGAACATGTCTGAACATGCAGGATCTTCATGCTGGTAAACTTTTTTATTTCATACTCCTTTCTTAAGGACTGCCTGTCTTCCTTCTGGACTATTCTTGAATTCTCATGTTTGAGCAAAAAATATAATTGTTACTTTATGGTACTATCATTTTAGATGTAATTGTGATAAAAAAATAAATAGCTGAAATAGACAGATCTTCCTTTTATAATTTCCCCTTTAAAGTAGTACTGAGTGTCAGTGAATGCAATGATAATACTAAATGAGCAGTATGGTAATAATAATTAAATAACTGCATTGACTTATTTTGTTTAGGAGAATCCATCCTCAACATACAGGATTCTGAAGACTATCCACCTTCAAGATCACCATCATTTTCTATAGTTTCAGAGTTATCTGCCAATGATAGTGTTTCAGTCACATCATGTATGTCACATAGCCACAGTCTATATAGCAAAAGTCATAATAAGCCATCATCAAAAACAAAAAAAAAGTTTGTGATATCCATCATCCAGTAGCAAAAAGAAAAAAAAATCTCCATCATCCAGAAACAACCATAGATAAGTTTGTGAAAAGAACCAGCAGATTTACAAAAAGGTAGGTAATTGATGAAAAAATGCCCAGTTTGTTTATGCAACAAACTCTCCTTTCTGTATGATTTGAGAACCCACACTTCATTAACATGGTTCAGTCATTAAGACCAGGATACAGTCCACCCAACAGAGCAGATGTCGCAGGCAAATTGCTGGATAAAGTGTATGAAAGAGAAATTGAGCAGTGTGCAAAAGTCTAGAGGGTGAAATTGTTAACCTGAGTCTTGATGGGTGGAGCAATGTCCACAATGATCCTGTTGTATGTGCTTGTGTGACAACAGAAGAAGGGAATGTCTTCCTTACAGAAACAATTGATACATCAGGAAATGCACACACAGCAGAATACTTACAAGAAGTAGCAGTAAAAGCTATAACAAACTGTGAAAAAAAATTCAAATGTCTAGTATGCAGCTTGGTCACAGACAATGCTGCAAATGTATCCAAGATGAGAAGAAATTATTTAGAAGAGAGTGAAAGAGAGTCCAAGCTAATAACATACGGTTGCAGTGCTCATTTGATGCACCTCCTAGCCAAAGACTTCAGTTCCAGAAATAAGGCTAATGTTGTTGAAATTGCAAAATACTTCCATAACAACCACTTTGCAGCAGCTGCTCTGAAAAAAGTGGGAGGAACCAAGCTAACTCTCCCACAAGACATGCGATGGAACTCAGTAGTGGACTGTTTGAGCACTATAATCAAGAACTGGCCTAATCTGATGACAGTTTGTGAACAAAATTGTGAAAAAATAGATGGCACTGTCACAGCCAAAGTTCTCAACATTGGGCTTAAGAGAAATGTTGAACGCATGCGGAGTACCCTGAAGCCTATTTCTGTAGCCTTGAATAAAATGCAGGGAAATAACTGTTTTATTGCTGATGCTCTTGAAATTTGGAAGGAACTGAGTGAGATCTTAAAAAGAGAAATATGCAATGACAGAGTTAAATTACAAGCATTAAAAAAAACAAACGAGACAAGCACTATCTGCAGCTCATTTTCTTGCAAATATACCTCTACCTCGATATAATGCTGTCCTCGGGAGCCAAAAAAATCTTACTGCGTTATAGATGAAACCGCGTTATATCGAACTTGCTTTGATCCACCGGAGTGCGCGGCCCCGCCTCCCCCGAGCACTGCTTCACCACGTTATATCTGAATTTGTGTTATATCGGGTCACATTATATCAAGGTAGAGGTGTATTCTCAATACGCAGCACCAGGGTCAAACCTTAACTGCTGAAGAGGAGTTGGCTATGACGTGACCATCCAGCAATCATTCCTCCATGATGCCAACTATAATAAACTTCAGAGCTAAGGGTGAACCATTCAAGAAATATATGTTTGCTCATGATGTTTTAAAGAAAGTCACATCAGTGAACTGGTTGAAGTCACTTAAGCGCTTGGATTCAGAGATTGTTGAAGTGATGATCTCATTTTTAACAGCAGTAGCTTCTTCTGCTGGTGTAGAAAGTACATTTTCTCTCTTTAGACTAATTCATTCCAAATTGAGAAATCATTTTGGACCTGAAAAAGCAGGAAAGCTTGTTTTTCTTTTCCAGATTAAGAACAAACAGGAAAATGACAGCGAAGATGACTGAGTTAGCTGCAAAAGCCAATATTTTAAGTTTCTCGTGTTGACCTGTCTGACATAGTTATATGAAATATTTTATTTAACTATTTTAGTTGAAACAATTTTAACAAAAACAAAACCAGATTTTAAAAAATGTGCATGTTTAACTAAATTCAAAAATTCATATGCTTGTTTTGTTAAAATACTATATTTGCCATTGAAGAAAAAAAATCCAGAATACATAACATTGTTGTTTTAGTTAAATAAAACAATTTAAATGTCTGTCTTGTAATGATCTCCTCCAAATACAGCATGGCAAGAAAATCCTCCAAATATTAATATTAACCTGTTGAATTGGAGATAGTTCACCTCCCAGTGACTTCATAAATATCTGCTTCAATTATCTTTGGTAATGAAATAACCAAACAATCATTCATTTTCTGATATAGCTGTAAAACTAATCTGAAAAGTTTTCAAAATAAATCACTTTAAAAAATGTATAGTGTGTACCCTCTAAAAAATGACACGTACATCTCTGAGTTGTGAAGAAAATGTACTAAGGTTATAACAACCAACAAGAATGCACTTTTATGTAGAAATCCATGATTAAATTGAGTCTTCCCTGACTAGTGATTTAATCAATTTGATTTAAATCAAATCCACCCTGCTCTGTTGTGAGGATTCTCACCATGAAGCACACTCCACAGAACATGTATATTTAAATTTAATTACTTGAAATTGCCACAGCTTGTTACATCAAAAATAGTGCATAAAATTATGTACAAATTTTACTTTTCTCTGAAAAGCTATCAAGGCCATTGTTGTTATGCAGGTTCACATGAAACCTGGTGGCCTACAGAGATGAGCAGTTCACTACATTTCAAGCATGCAGGGCTTATCACAGTCTAATTTTGGCTAAATTTAATTTTTTAGAATACATTTCACTAATTTAATTACATTGTAGACAGAATAAGCCAGATGATTGGGCAGCAACACTGATGCCTTGCTGAGGTCTAGTTTCAGACATGAACCTCATACCTTTCCTCAGGATCCAATGAGAAGTAATGGTCACTTTGCACACAAGTGGCTCCAGGTGTTTGGTCACTGAAATGGTATTGGCTTTGGTTTTGAAGTGGATTGCTCCCCTAACCTTCCAACTTGATGAACATGACCACAGTTGAAACCATCAAACAATAATTGCATGTTGCCAGACAAGAATCTCTCTCCAGTACAATCTTGCATGGTTTATAACTTAAAACAAATAGCAACAGAGGAGGGAAAGCACAACTACCATCACCTCATACTTATGCTCTATAAGAAAGCACCTCACTAGTTCACCAGATTTAAGGAGGGTGACAAATTTGAGATTTTTTTGGACTGGGGCTGAGTCACTTACATAGCTGATTTTTCTGCCATCTTCTCCAGTGATGGAGTAGAACACAATCCAAAATAAACAGTAATGTTATAAACTACAGAGGACTGTATTGAAAATCAATATTCATAATATTCTTACAAGGCACAATATTTTAGTAAGCTCAAAAATATTTTCAGGAATATAACATAGATAGATGTCTAGATCTAAATATCTAGATTAAGTGTAGTTTAAGAGCGAAAAAAATACCTGTGATTCTAGATCAGTACAAACCCAATTCTGCCGCATTTACCTCAGACCAAGAGCAGCTTCAATGAAATCAATGTGACTACTTGTGAAATAAGGTACTACTCAACACAAAGACGGCAGAACTGGACCATATATTACTTGTTGTTATAGCTGTGTTGCAAATTCCAAGGTCCTTAATATGTGTGGCTGATCTCTTCTTTTCAGTACTAAGAAATTCTCAGTTTTCATTATTCTTACTGTGGTTATTGGTACTTCTTTAGCCAAATTTCAGTTGTGTAATGAGGAAGAAACAATTTGGAAAAGGGACAAAAATGTAACTAGTAAGACATCTGCCCTGTTAGCTACAACATTCATTCCACTTAATGATTCACTGGAAAGAAATGTCACAGTAAGAACCCAGTTGCTCTGCCAATTAATTCATGAACATATTTGGACAAATTGGTGGGACTCGGGGGAAAAACACCCTTAATTTTAGACAAACTAAGTGAAGTGTGCAGGTCTCTGTCTGAACTTTGAAAATAATCCAAATGAAGAAAAAAAAAGGCAACTTTGGGCAAAGCCGGGTGAAGGATTTAAAGCAGCAGAGAGAATGACAGAGATTGTTTCCATTAGTTACATGTTCAGCAATTTTGTCATCACAGCAATGTTCAAAACATAGAAAGCCTATTTCTGATTTTACTTTCCCCACCTTTACCCTGGTCTAACTCCTTTGACTTCAGTGGAGTTACTCCTGATTTACACCAGTGAAAGCAGAATCAGGCCCATAACATTTACTATTGCTGGGCTCAATTATATTTTTAAGCTATTTAGTCACCACCTGCTGTTGCAAGCAGCATAGAACTATACTGTCCAGGAGGGATTATACACACTGAAGACAAAATGTCTCATGGCATTTGCGAGCAAGCATGGCCTATATGTCCACTGCACCTTTAAAAGGGTCAGTTTTTGAATGAGGGCTAAATAATAAAATATGTCAAAAATGGTTTATTGTAAACAAGGATTTCATCTTTGAGATCACACTGACTGAAAATATAACTCACCAATGCTGTAATAAAGCCAACTGCAACCTCTAATATATAAAGTAACTTTTAAAAAACCAAGTATAAGCAAAGTATCTGTCAGACTGGACCTTATTTATTCGTTTGAAATTAACAATGAAATTCACTATTAGGAAACAAGTCCAGAAATCATTCAGCTCAGGATCAAGGGGGAAAAACACACACTATTTTAACTTTCCTAACACTTACACATTTGTGCTATTAACTATTCAGGGATATGAAAGCGAGTATTACTAAAAATGAATATTCTGGGTATACATAGGGCCAAATTTTCAAGGCAGAATGCCATACATATTTTAAGGTACCATAGACATAATTATACAATCAGGACACACATATCACTGTACTTTCAAAAGCCATGCATTTGCAAGCACTAATAAATAATGCTTTGCATTACACATCCAAAAAATCTCAAGGCACTTTATGAAGATGAATATAATAATTATTCCCAAACAGATATGGGGAACTAAGGCACAATAAGGTTAAGTGAGTTGATTACAGTGACAAAGTGAACTCATGGCAGAGTAAAATCAGGTCTTCTGTACTGCAACCACTAACACCAACACCCTCCGCCCCAGTTCTCTCATTTGTATGTAGTTACTGATCTGGTACATGGAAATGCTTGTACATATGCACAAATGCAAGGCCCCAATCCTGCCTAGGTCTGAGCAGCTACAACAGGTACACATGCTATGTTTTTACTGTCCTTCTACAAACAGAGCTTCATGAGTTATTTTTGTTCTCCTTCCCCATTCATTGACTGCAAAAATAATGCTGTGTTTTAAGACTTAAAAAGTATATTTAAAACTTGCCTCCTGTATATGCCTCGTACTATCCCCGTGGATGGTTTTTGTAGGATCTTCTATTGATATTGCTTTGAAGCATACTTCATAAATGGATTTAGACTCCAATGGCTGCCACAAGATGTGATTCAGTCCCTGAGGGAGGTGGGAGCTGCCTTTCTTCACTTAGGTAGTACAATATGTGCTTTCTTAGACAGAGTTCTAGAAATTCGCTCTATAGCCCTCGAACTGTCAGGCAGAGAAACTGCCCTGAAAATGCAGGGTCACTACACCAAAGTTCTTTCTGAAGCAAATGAACTTCTCTGCCCTTTCAAGGAGGTTTTTTCCCCTATATCCTGTCAATTAACAAGAAGAATATTTGAGCTGCCTTCATGGTGGAATTTTTAGTTTAGTGTTTCTCAGGGTGGACTTTTGTTACAAAAAACAGAACAAAAAAAGAGAAATGATTCAGTAAAAAAAAACAAACAAAAAACCCCCAAAACCCCACAACCCTACTCACTATACCAATTGGCCTAAGACAAAAAGAATCTCTCAGTGAGAATAGCAGCCAAAGTTCCCTTCCTTCTGCATAGACATGTAGTCATCCTGTTTTATAATTATAAAGTTACTAATATTAACAGACCTACCAAGTCTCACTCATCTTGCTGGAGTTTCTCTTAATTTTTATTATTTTAAGGCAGTTTTTACAGCACCACATCTGTTGTAATGAATGTGTGTGTTTCAATTGCAAAACCGGCTCGAACCCCCACCTAGTGACCTGGAACAATTACATACCACCCCCCGGGCACCTCTAGGAGGCAATACTTCCCCTCTCACAAGCACAGTGTCTGAGTGTAGCAAAATCCTTTTAATAAAGAAGGGAAACAATGTGGCATCATATTGAGGAAACACCACAAACAGGACTGATAACATAAACCATGAGCAAAAGACCCACCAAATAAGTTTTGGCAATGTCCTTTTCTCCTTAGGGTCTTAAGTCCAATCACCCCAAAGTCCAACAACCCAAAAGTCTCTGTCCCTGGACAGTGCTGTCCCAGAGTTCAAAAGGTTATCTGCAGAGTTTTACCCCTCCAGCCTGGGTGGAAATGGGGGGGGGGCACACAGGGTGTTAAGGGGCACCTTACGTGGGACGGGGCTGACTGTCCCGCCTCTCCGTGGAGTTCTGCTGCAGCCTTCACCACGACTGGCTCCATTCCATTAGCTGTGTCACTCCTCCAGCCGTTCCCGCAAACCGCTGCACATGCTCGCTCGCTGTTCCATGGCCGGTCCACAAACCGCTACGCTCTGCTCCGCGGGCCGCTCCAACCATCCTGCAAACTGCTCAGCTCAGCTCTGCTCTGCTCTCTGTTCCGTGGGCTGCTCCAACCGTGCTGCAAACTGCTCCGCTCTGCCAGCCGCTTTGTGATAGATCTTCAGGCTCCCCCACTAGTTAACACAGCACTCAGTGGTCTCAGCTCAGTAAGTTTAGCTCTTTTACTGATTTCAGCTCAAGTGATTTCAGCTTGTAGTAGGGGAGCCCCAGTGCTCGTGCACCATTGGCCTGAAGTGAATTCAGCTCACCAGCCTCTAGGTGGACTCCTAATGGAATCAAAATTAGCTCTACTCTCCAACAGTGGAGAGAGGAGGAGGTGCAATTGGTGGTCCAAACCCTCAAAAAGGGCTCATACCATCAGATACACACACCAGTCCCCAACCTCTCTCATTTCACTGGGTTTTGGCACCCATGCCCCTTGTCTAATGAGTGCTACTTAGTTGATGGTGAGATTCTCTGTCATAAAACAGGTTCATAGTTCCTCATTCAGATAATCAGGGTAACAACACTTTATTCCTCCTGCCCCAACAACAGAGAAATTGGGGATCCCACAGCTGTCAAAGTGACCATTTTAGGCTGCTGTGAGCTATGCTAAGCGGGGTAGGTGTGCCTATGCAAACAAGATCAGCTCCTGAAATTCTTTTCCACACTCGTCATAATTCACCACCAGATGTCAGGGTAGAGCTCTTCCTGACTCTGCTTAAATATATATATAAGCACTCTCACTAACTACATAAAGTTCTATATAAAATATTAAAAGCTAAGCCAGAATTAATGTATTTTAAATACATTTAAATACAAATTGTTATAAAAAGATTTAATGAGACGTTAATCCATACAGACCTTTGTTGTTTGTAATTATCACTGTTTTCAGGTAGGAATTTACAAGTGTTAGCCATCAGTGTGTGTAATTTCACACAGCAGAACATGAATAGTGTTTGTACTGACAGATTATATAGCAATGGCTTTCAAGAAAGAACTGTGTGTTAAATCAAGATGTGCTGTTAAGCTCTCAGTCAAAAGGAAAAAAAATGGAAAAAAATACAAGTGGAAAGCCTATTGTCAGAAAATCTATCCATATGTGGCTAACTGCATACGCTGCCTACAGGGCATTTTGTTTTGTTTCATTCTCATTCAATGCCTTATTTTAATACTCAGTTTTTCCTCTTGTTCACTGTGGAACACAGCCTGCTATCATCTGATGTAAAATTAGCTGGCCTGAATATCACAATTATTACATCATTTGTCTGGGTACATAAAGACACTAACGAGGAATTTGAAGGGGGGGAATGAGTTGAAATAATTAAATATACACTTCAGCAGTGATGTAAATAAGGCAAGATACCATTCCACTCCTATAATGCCAAAATCAGAGGGATTACTGATGCAGGCATCAGATTTTGTTTTTAATTTATAGAATAAATGGCACATTTCAACTTTAAAATGTAAAAATAAACAGCCAATTGTTAGTGGTAGTCACTAAAATTCGACATTAATTGAAAATAGATTCTGAATGCTGATATTGGGATAAGATCAGCACACTATGAATACTAAAATTTATCTCCAGAGTGTTAGTATGTGCCATTTTCTATTCATATAGCCAATGATCTGTGAGCCCATAAGTTTCATATGCCAGAAGACAGCCATTGGCATGGTGAAGCAGCTGATTATCTCCTTCAGGTTTCTAAGGATGGTCTTGGTGAGCACAGTGTTCTTCTTGGTCAGATGCAGCCGGATGTCTAACGCCTATTACCCAGAGTTAGACTTCTGGAACGTGAGGTCTTCTGGGCTGGTTTCACAACATGATGACATCACAACTAGAGATGGGTGAATAGTGGGAAGATATACTTGTAATATGATCCAATCATGCAAATATTCTTCCCTATTAGCTTTTTCACAGATATGTGTGCAACTTTGTTATGACTTTGTTCATAAAATGTTTGGGAAGGAGGTTTTATTTGAGTAAATACAAATATACTTTTGGGAACTATATATATAAAATAAAAGAGTATTTGATCTGGAAATGCATGTCAGGCTGTCAAATATACACATCACTCACACACACACGGTGGAAGTAAGAATAATAAATAATAATAAAAACAAATAAGAGAAAACTAAATGAGAAATCTTCAAGACGGCCAATAAATCTGACTTATTTTTCTTTCTCTGGAGTCTTTATAAAAAAATCCAAAACTAATATTCATTCCTGTGCTAAAGGAGAAAAGGAAAGATTTTAAATGATCTAACATCCAATATTTGCTTATTGCCTACAGTGTGACACTCTGCTCTCTCCTCAACAGACTCAGTGTCCGAATGATTTCTTCGGGTACTACTTCTCTTCACAAAGATTAGTCCAAGCTAATTAGGGGATGGGAAAAGACTAACTTTCCTGTATAGTAACAGTTCTTCCAGCTGTGGATGCAGATGTGTATCCCACTCACGTGTGCGCGCGCGTGCCCAGTGCATAGAAGCTGGAGAACTTTGCCTAACAGTACCTGTAGGGGCAGTGCTCACACCCTGTCACTCTAGCCCCATCCTACCCACCCGATTATTTAGGAGCAACGTTGCCTTGATCTCCCTCAGTTATTTCACAAACATCAGGAGTAGAGACCCCAAAGCAGAGGGGATGGAGGGTGGGTTGTGGAATAAACATCTGCACTGTGTAATAACTGTCTTTTCTTTGAGTGGTTGCAGATGGATATTCCACTTAGGTGACCCACAAGCAGTACTCAAAGAAGATGGGGATCAGAATCTGCTCAAAGAATGGCTGCATGACTGCCTTCTCAAAGTTTACATCTGACTTAGATATAGTAATAATCACAGGGTCTGGTAAAAGCACATATAGAAGATCAGAGAGCAGCCCTGCAAATGTCCAATACTGAAACATCACTGAGGAATGTTATTACCATCATCAAATGAGCCCTCAGTCTGTGAGGGCATGGTCTGAACTACTTCATATGCTCATGTAATGAAGTTATCCACTTGGAAATCATTTGCACAGAGATCACCTCACCGCTCATCCGATCTGCACAGGAGATAAACAGACAAGGCAATGCCCAAAAAGGCTTAGTTCTGTCCGGATAGTATGCCCAGAATTGACTAACACCCAAGGTGTGAAGTCGCTGTTCATCCACGTTGAGAGTGCAGTTTAGGAAAGAAAACTGATAAATCATTTGTTAAGAATAAACTGCAAAACCACTTTTGCTAAAAAATTTGGATATGGCTGTTTGGCCACATTGTCCTTGAAAAACTGTACACCAGGGGCTCTGCCATTAAGGCATGCAGCTCACATACTTTCCTTGCAGATATTATAGCTACAAGATAGGCTGTCTTCTGGGACAGGAGGGACAGAGAACAAGTTGCCAAGGGCTCAAACGAAGGACCCATGAGGGCATCCAGGACACTATTAAGGTCCAGCAAAAGAATCTGCTCTTACAGAGTCAGGTAGACACAACTGATTCTCCTTAGAAACCTCATCACCGTGGTTGCGGTCAAGTGAATCTTCAATATGCTGAGTGAGAGATCAGAAGACTGAAGGTGCAGGTACTACAAAATGTCCTGAATACAGGCAGGCCAGCATTAGTTTAATACACTGAGCAAGTGAACTAAAAAAATGTTCCCACTTGGTCAAATAAGTCATCCCACTAGAGGACTTCCTGCTGTGAAGCAACACTTGTCGAACAACTTCTGAACATTGTTTTTCCTCGTTTAGCGATGTAGCATCCATGCTATGAGATGTAGAGTGTTGGATGCAAAATTTCACCATGGTGCTGAGTTAGTAGGTTGGACTGAAGAGGAAAAGCGATATGGGGGGGTCAAACTGACAGACTTAGAAGGTCAGAGAGAACAGACACTGCCTTAGCCAAACTGTAGCAATGAGAATCAGTTTGATATGATCTAACCTCATCTTGAGAATGACCTGTGGGATGACCGGGATTGGAGGGAAGGCGTACATCAGAGTTGATCTCCAGTTGAGGTGGAAAGAGTTAGTTAAGGAGCCTGAACTGAGACCCGCTCAAAAGCAAAATTGATAACACTTATTCTCTCTCATTGCAAAGGGATCAACAGTCAAAATGCCCCATTCAGCAAAGATGTACCTGAGCACACTGGACTCCGAAGACCACTCATGATTCTGGAAGAAATTCCTGATGAAATGATCTATCTATTGGAACTGGACCCCAGTTAAGTGAGTGGCTGTGGGAGGTGATACTCTCCTTGCTACAGAACTGCACAACTTTGTTGCCTCCTGACACAGCTGGTTGGAGCAGGCTCCTCGCTGCTTGTTCACATAATACATTATGAACATATATGAACCACCCTGCCCCCATGTTATTCCAAAAAGGATCAGCGGGCATTGTAAATGGCTTAGAACTCCCAGACATTGATATGGACGAAAGCTTCTTGTTCTGACCACAAACCCCTAGATGTGCTATTGAGGAGACGTCAGTGACAACAGTCCTGATTGGTGGTGAATGTGTACAGGGAAGACCCTGGCATACGTTGCTCTCAACTCTCCAACACTAAAAGGAGCCCAGGATCTCCGTAGGCACTCAGACAAGACTGTCCTGCAAATGACAACTCAGGTGATAGACAAACTTCAGCCACACTTGAAGAGGGCAAAAGTGTAGCCTTGCATGCTGGACAACATAAGTGCATGCAGCCATATCACCTAGTAGCTTTAGGCGTACTTAGACTGTAGTTGAAAGTTGAGATTGTAGTGCCAGAAACATGTGCTGAAGTGTTTGAAATCATTAGTTCGGCAGAAACACTCTTAAACTGGTAAAATAGTAGGGCCCCAATGAATTTGATTTCTTGAGTTGGTGTTAATTTCTACTTTTCTCTGTTCAATATAAGACCCAGATGATTAAAGAGATGGTGTGAACTGGACATGGGAGATGTCTTGCTTCTCACTAAACAATCATCCATAGGAATCATGAATACCTCTTTTTCTGAGGTAAGCTAGGCATTTTGTAAAAACCCAAGGTACTAAGGACAGACTGAAGGGGAGCATAGTGAACTCATAGTGCTGATCCGACACAACAAATCTCAGAAAACTCCTGTGGCTTGGAAGATAGCCATGTGGAAATAAGCATCCTGAAGGTCTAGGGCAACAAACCAGTCACTGGGTTTAACATGGGAAGGATAGTTGCTAGGGTGATCATATGGAATCTCATGTATCTGAATTATCTATGAAGATTGTGGAGACAGAGGATAAACCTTTAGATTTGGGGACCAGGAAATACCCAGAATAGAATCACTTTTCCCATGCTGTAGGGGAACCTCCCCTGTAGCTCCAAGCACAAGCAGAGTTTGGACCTGCTGAAGAATCAGTGTCTTGTTAAGAGGGGTCCCTGAAGAGGGACAGGGTAGAGAAGAGGATGCACAGGAACTGTGTGCCATAACCTGATCTCATGGTGCTTAGGATCCATTTGTCTGTGGTGACTGTACCCCCAGCACAGTAAAAGTGAGAGCTTGTCCCCAAACCGAGGAGACAGAGACAGAATGCCCTGACTCCTGCTGAGGATGGTGAGAAGGAACTGAGGAGAGTTAGGGCAATGCTGCCCTTATGTAGCCACAGAAAGTCTAGAACCACAGGGAGCAAGCACCAAAGGCAAAATTCTCCGGCTGCTGTGTGCCAGGCACTTGCACACCTGAGCAGAATACATACCTGCAACCGTTCAAAGAACTACATTGTGTGACTTAGCTAACCAGTCAAGCATATCAAATTCAAAATATTGAGTGTACTTAAACATTCACTAGTTTGTGACAATCCAATAGACATAAATATATTCTTTAAAGTTTTGTTAGAATAATTATGAATAAAAATCAAGTTTGTTAAAGTTATGATGGATTCCCAGATAATTCACAAAACAAAAGCCAACCCCCCAATAAATGAATAGCTTGAAACAAGTAGTTCTGCCAGCTGATTCCAAGGCTCCCCAAACCTGCACTGTCATGTTAAATCTTTGGCAGGATCTGACAAGGCTTATTCAGGTGGGCACAGATTTCCAACAGAAACATTTGTCCACCCTAGTTAATTTTTTGGCAAAGTTTGCATAATTATTAGTAACAGGCTAAGTTTGAAAGTCTGAGGTTCCAAAGGCTGGCACCTCTGCTTCCGGTTCTAACTAGAACCTGGAAGTACAAAGGTTTGTGAAAACAAAAATAAGAAAACAAATAAAAAACAAAGATCTTCACATATATCCAAACTATTGAACCTGAAAAAGGTCCTGTTTGGGTGCCATTAGAATTGTGGCTGAAGGTTTAGGTCAGCTTGTGTTTCACGTTACCTGACACACCTATTTCCAATTATTATGTTTGTCAAACATTTTTTTAATTTCTGATCACTTCCTTCTACAAGCATTTATTAGGTATCAGTCACCATCACACCCCACAAACTGCAGGAGGCTCATCAGGGCTCTTACATGTCTTTCTCCAAGACCCTCTGTCTCAGTGGCACTCTGTTGGCTCTTAAGTGACTGGAGTCCCTCTAGAGGTAAGGGTGTTTCCCAAGCCAAGGGAAGATGAGGGAGAGGAAATGTCCTTTTCTCCCATGGGGCAATAATGGGGAATGAGAAAAAGCGGAGCCCCTTTCCCAGCAGCCAGCATGAAGGGAGAAAAGATGAAGTTCTTACATAATATGCCATCATGTCACAATATTACAGCTCTACATAATGATGATGAGTTGCAACAGTGCAACTAGACAAAGTAAACAAGATGATGCTACATTAGAACATAATTTGTGAATATGTGACTTTATTAGATGACAAATAGCTGCCCAGCTGTTGAAGTCAAATAGCACAGCTGTATCTGGTCTTCATTCAGTGCTGGACTTTTCCATAACACGAGTGAATAGAAATAAAGAATAGTGAGCATGATTCTGTTCTCACTTCCACTGTGGTGTGAAAGGAGAATCAAGTTTACAAATCACTTAAGATGAAATATATTCCACCTACATAAAACCTGTGTGTTCCAGCTCTATATAAGAGAAGTGGCATCAGTGCACGGCTGCTAGCTATCTGCAGCTGCTTCCCTATTCGACTACTAGGGTGCAACAGCAGCCTCATCCCTCCCACAAGTTGTCTTGGGTATTAAGGCAAATTGATCTATGTCAATGTTGAACCATTGCCCCAGGCTTGCCCCAGGACTATCCACTGTTACCCTCAACCTTCTGTGCTGATCTTTGTAGGCCCAGTGTGGAGACTACTTTTGTGGCTTGCAGTAAGTAGGCAGACATGCTCAGCCAGTTGACCCTGGTGCATCTCCCCTCTGATCCTTTAGTAATAAAAAGGGCAGTGTGCTGCCCTCCATACAATGGATGAATTTCAGCCATCCTGCATACTTTGTTCTACCAATTTTAAACACTCTTGTTTTCGGTTTTTCAACATGGTCAGATAGTTTTAAACAACATTCAGTTAGAACAAATACCCACTAATCTCTGCTATTGATAAGTGTGTGTAACTCACAGTAATCTCCACGGGAGCTAGCCAAGCTCACCGATGGCAGAACAGATGTTGAATTCAAATTCTTTATCAGCATGAAAAATTCTTACTATAAAAGTAATCCTAGCTATCAGGATAGAACCTTAATTGTTTCTAGAAGCAACACATCCTGAAAGCAATCACTGTATTTGGAAAATAGACCTGCACATTGGGACAAAATCAAGGAAATTCTGAGATGTCCTATTTGATCAGATGTGTAGGTTCCATTATCAAAAGTTTACACATACTTCCCTGTTTGAATTTATACAGACAGCAGTGACAGGTCCCATTTGTTTATTTAACCAACACTGACTGCTCTGAGTGATCCTTTACTCTCCAAACACACTGCATTACAAGTAACAGCACTAGGCTATTCAGGACTTACAAGGCTCCCTTGGAGCATATCAGTTAAGTAAAATAAAAAATGCAAACCAGGAAGTTTATTATTTTTTCACTGACATATTTGACATCACCTTTGGAGAGTGAACAAAGACACACTGTCAAAGGGAGAAACCTGCACAAAACGTTACTGTGTGTTCTTCATGAATGCAGAGGTATATTTAAGCAAAGAAAGACATTCCACTGCTCTCTTGAGACTTCCTTCATTCAGCTGATTTATTTATATAGTGCCACATTCACACCACTACAATTCAGGTTGTGTCAGCATTTCACATGCCAACTCCTAATTGCAGGAGCTTATTACTTGATCATAAAAATTAATGCTAACTTGAAATTTAGCATTATTTGGTCTCAGTTCCAGAGCAATTTTATTTGACTATAATTTTTTTAATGAAATGTTTCATCATTTTAAAATGGAAAAAAAGTGGAAAATTCCCAGTTATAGATATTCCTTCACCCTTACTTTACATAACTCAAATATTATTCTGATAAATAATAATATTTGGAAAGTTTTGCAAATAAAATAGTTTTGCTGTATTTTTTTTCTCCAAGAGGCTCTGTTGGACTGCTGAGAATCACACATTTCTTCCAACATGTGCCCACTTCACCGGGGACCACATTGCAGCAGCCAACCTTCTGTCTAAACAGTATTCCTTTCAGGACCCTTAAAAACCTCTTCATAATGGACATTCACAAATGGGCTATAGGTGATTCACCCTACCTAACAATTATTAGCAGAGAAGACAAGTAGTCATTGCTGAATGGTGGAAAAGCTGGGTACGTCAGTGAGGGAAGAGTGCTCAAGCTGAGGGAAGAGGAAGTGGGGCCTTTCGGTGAGGGATCAGAAGGCAACAGGATCACTGTTCAGGAAGACGAGCAGGTAGGAGAGAAGCGCTCTAGATGAGGAGAAGAGGCGGTTTATGAGACATGGGTGGAAGAAGGTGGCTAGGGTGGCCCAGCACTGAGGCACAAAGGAGGACAGATGGTTGCGGAGAGGCACAGGCCAGTTGATTCCTTTTGGTCAGAGACCGGAATGTCAGTTGACAAGGTGGTTTAGTCATAAAATTAAATGGACAAAATAACCAGGTCACTGGATGATTATGCATCATCTCACTAGCTGTCTGAATGCCCTTAGTAGGTGAAGAAGAGTCAATCAGCCAGAGGTGTGTCTGCTGAGTGATGCAAATCCCACACAGCTCTGAGGTTGCTACCTGCCTAGAATTATCAACATGTGGTGGCCCGGGGGAGCAAGAGTCCAGAAATGGGATCCAGGTGTCCCATAGCAGTGGGAAACACTAGCACAGGGCTCTGACCTAGACCTGCATTTCTGAACAAATATCATAAGACACCCAAGATGTTAAATTTTATACAAGTCTTTATTGTATAATATATATTTTGGTAAAAAATATAAACTATATACATGCTTTATAAAACTTTATATGAATTTTTCTTGTACAGAAAGTAAACTGAAAAGCCCCCCTGTAAAACTGAATGAGTTAGGAAGCCCAGTCACAGATTTTCAATAAAAGAATTGACCCTGACAGCTTTCCCCTCATGAAAAGTTTAATACAGAACACTACTGTATTTTTAAATGTAGATTTGCTTTGACATATAGCCCACTGTTTCAATAAACTTTTTTTTTTTTTAAATGTGAACTCTAATTCCAGGATTTTTCTATGGCAAAGTTTGAAAAACCAATTATGCTGAACTGAGGCATACAGTACACAAAAACATAGTAATTGTGGTAAGCCAGTAGTCCACAGTGTATGTGAGCTGATGGACTATGTCTGTGTAAGCTGTCATTTAATGCTAGTTTCTTGCTTAGAGAAGTTATAGCATGTAGCAGGAAGCTGATCAAAGCTCAAAAAAGTGATAGATTTCAGAAATGGAAGAATTGGTTTTCCTTTTTTAGACATTTTCTTCATTTTGGTCATAGTAAAGAAGAATACAAGAATGTTGTCAACAAACCAAAGTTTTTATTCAGGAGGTGGTGTCATATCACCATAGCAAAACATTTTCCCTCCCAAAGATACGTTAAAACTCCATAATCGAAATAAATGTTATGTCGGAAGTACACAGATCAAAGTACTTTGGAAACTATATGCCACATCAAATATCCTTATAATGGAGTAAAGGGCAGTTACAGAAATATTTTATGAGTAGGTTAAAGAAGCCTGCTGGTAAACGTGCCAACACCACAGATTAATTAGTGCATATATTAACATCAGAGAAAGAAAAATTAAATCTTACACTGAATGTGTCAACAACAATTTAGATTATCTATTGTCTCTGCACCACATGCAACAAGCCAGCAAACCAAGCAAACTAGCCAATCAATGTGAAAGATGGTGTTTTAACACTAAGGATTTATGTGCTATAATTGAGAAACTCTCTTTACTTAGATAGCTGGTTGTATTCTACTAACTTTCAAATACTAAAAGCAGGAAGAAATCAAAAATACAGTGATCTGGGGTTTTGCTTTAGATCTTCTCTTATTATTTGGATACAACAACCTGAGAGCTGAATTATTAAAATTAATTTAAAATCCAGCCCCTTCTAAAATGTAGTGCATATAACTTTAGATGAATATTTCAGAGAGCCTCACAAAAGGCACAGTAAAGCAGGACCTAGATTCTTGCTTCTGCATAACATAACTGGGTTTGCACTTACACACAGAAATAGAACATATAGCTGAGAAATACTAGTAATAAGTGGCAGGTTCTCTCTGAACATTAGCTAGATCATCAAGAAGGTCAGTCATGAGTGCAGTAAGAAAACATAAAACATATGTTCAACGAAAAAAAACATATATGACTTACCAGACAGACCAGCTTGGCTGTTTCTCAAGTGCAGAGGAAGGACGTGCTTCTGCCCTTGTACATGCAGATCTTTTTTATTTAGCCTTTTTTGAAGGTTTGCACTCCAAAGGTTTAAGTTTAAGTCAAATCCAGGAATCTGTAGGGGAGAAAGAGGGAAGGGGATAAGAGTAAATGAATCTCAGCTGCTGGCTGGTACTACTGTTCTAGGAGCATTTGAGCTATTTTCAGCAGCGGACGGGTTTGCTTACAATCAGGATGAAAATGCAAAACATTCACACACATAAAAATCAGGAAACCCACAACAACAACTTTGTGCATTGTCCAAATTTTCATTTAAAGAAACAGAGGGAACAAGTAATATTGATGCAGAAAAATAATGTAAAACACACATCTGTGGCCTTTAAGACTACATTACCTCTGAGCTCAGGAAATGAACCACTATATTTTCTCTTAGCATGGAAAAGTAGTTTCAAGTTTAACCACCACTGAAGATGCTGTGCCAACTCCACAAAAAGGGTTTCTCTCTGAGCTGGAAGCGCTCTCTCATTTGATCATTTTGTATTCAAGTTTTTTTGATCTAGGTAATGTCAGTGTCTAATGGCAATCCAGTCTCCCAGCAGTTTATTTTTAGTTTGCATCTAAATTTTCAGTTCAAGTGTGCTATTTTTTGAATGTCTGAATATTTCGGACTGCGGCCTGAGACTGTAGCTCATCTTAGTAAGGACCAGGGACTATTCAGTGACATGATGGCGTTACCCACATACCTGTCCTCCCCTACTGAAAAAAATGACAAGGAAAACAAAGCATTTACTCAGGTTGAGCTACTGATCACAGAAAAACTTAGCTTCACGCTCTTGCTCTTAGGGTGCATGAAAGCCAGTTTCTTTGGGGCTTACAGATAACAATAGTGAACTGAAATCGCTTATTCCGTCATGTGAAGCAGCTTTTCAGGATGTCCTCTATAAATCTTTTCCTACCAATTGTGACAAGCAGATAACTGTGCGTCACCAAGACAACTTCTCACATTCCACCACATCACTATGGACTGCCCTTCACAAGGCTGTTATTTCCGTCAAAAGGAAAAAAAATAGTGATCTGAAGTTACTTTCTAACCTGAATCCAAAACAAGTCCATGCTGGGATAGATTATAAAATGCTTTATTATATCTTTAAATCTAGCTCAGATTTTTACTTAACTGGTTTGTTCATTTGGATAGGTTTTATGAGCTCAATCATTGGACACCTTCAGCTTCTGATTTCTTGATGCATGGCATGAGAGTGGCTGGTATCTGAGGAATGTATTCCCTGATGCCTGAATCAGGATATCAGACAAAAATACAGCAATCCAATAAAGCACCAATGTGGTTAAGCAATTTTTATATTGGCAATTTAAACAAAAATGTGAATGAGCAAATGTCCAATTAAAAATAACATGCTCACAGACCATAATGCAGGACCAATCACAGTGATGAAGTTGTCAAAGTTTGAAAATAAAAAACAAACAAACTATTCTTCTATGTAAGGGGAAGGATTCTCACAAAATTTATCCTTACCATTGTAGTGCCCCATTAAGAACAATTGTCAACATAACCACTAAATATTTGACTGCTAAGTTAAGCATTATTATTGCTTCATTCCATGTTGTCAGTTCCTATTGACACACACACAATTAGAATGAAGGAAATATTACAAAAAGGAGATGCCCAATCACCTTCTCAACTGTTTGAATGTCAGCCAAATCAATCTAGGACCACTATCTTACCACAAACATTCATCCATAGAAGTACAGAAGAGTTCAGCTCTATTATACTATACACTGGTATCACTGTACAGACTAAGATTTAAGAACTTCCAGTTCTTGCTTTTTACATTTCTTTTTTAAACTGGGTTAACTCTCTGAATGCTGGATCAGATACAAACTTGTGACCCATTAAGGGCATGTCAGTTGGAACAGACAATCTAGATTGTAAATACATAAAACAAATGCACTGGACCACTAATGTGTCACTTGTCTAGTCATCACATACTCAATAATACATTCCTATGGTAGTTAAGAGGTCAAACCACCAAGTACGGATACATACAGATGAAATCCTGATCTCACATGTACTCCCAAAAAATTAGACACATACAACATTGAAGCTATGTCTTAATGTCCAATTATTACTGAAATAAGATTCTCTAATGTCTGCTACTGCAGTGCTATATATCTTTCATGAAACAATTTTTCTCAGAAGACAGCCATTCACTACATTCAGCTCCCTGATTTGCCATCAGCACATATTCCATCTTGGCACCTTAAACTGTTTATTATATGTTCTTTGCAATTTATTTTGTGTAAATCATAACATACCTGTTATCTTTTATAGCATTTTATTATCCCTGCTCAGTAGTACTGCTTTGGTATATGTTAATCATTCATTTCAGCTACTGGATATAAATCTTATCAGATGATGGTTAGTTAGAAATGTGTTATACTCTGTAAATATTACTAAAAATGTACATACCATCTAGCCAGGCCAGATCTGATCATCCCTATGTTTGTTAGCAAAACAGACAAAAAGCACAGATGCAGAAGGAAGAAAAATCATAACCAGATCCTTGTCATCATTGCAAAGACTTTGCATTACACTTTTCAGACAATATTGCACTATTTGCCTTTTCAGTAACACTAGCAACTCCAAAACAAACTCATTTGTATAATGGTTTTCTGGACCATTATGATTTTATTGAAATCAGTACAAAAAATGAAAACTAACGAAAAATAATAAAAATACACGTTGAGCATAGACATGTAGACATCCTGTTCAAGGCTTCATGGAATTCCATGTTTGGATAGTGTTGGAGAAAGTCTGACGAGCTATTCCAGTATCTTAAATTTACACATTAAGAATCTGGATAGATTAAAACTGTAACATTGGGTCACCACAACAGAAAATTGTCTCTTCAAAATATCTGCATACTTTCTATTAGTGATAATGGGAGTTTGGGACAGTTATTGAGAAAAACATATAATAATTGTAGGAATTCACCTGAAACAGTTTCCTAGGCCTACTTCTCCAGCCACTGCAAATGATCAACTCCGAGACAAATCAATGGAAATTGTCTGTATGCAACGGCTGGAGAATTGTTCCTCCTTTGGAAAATTTCCCAGACTATTTTGAAAGTTGTTCAGATCCCATAACTTAAGCACAGTATGACTGGGTGTAAATTATTATTATTATTATTATCATTATTATTGTTGTGAGTGTTACTTCTACACAACTTTATGATCACCCTTGGAGTGCTATTTTTGACATAATTATTCTATATGTGACAGCCTCACTTTGCTGTATGAATTATTACAGAAAAGAGTTTAAAAAAAACTCCAAAACAACCAAACAACACTGGGGCAGATCCCCTCCCCAGTTCTGTGCCTTTGTGCTACTCTGACGACAGTGAGCCAAATAAATTCTCATTAAAGACCCAGAGAGAGGGCCCAACCTTGCTCCCTTTAATGACAATGGCAAAAAATTCCAGTGATTTCAATGGGACCAGAACTAGGCCCTGGAGCTTATTTCCAAGGGTAGAAGATGATGTGCAAGAAGCTTTCTCCTACTGTGACAAAGTTCCTCCTCTCCCTTGGTGGGTCCTGCGCTTATTGGCAGATTTGCTCACCTCCGTGATCTTCCCTACAGTCCGGATCAACTCCTCCTGTGTCTGATCAGGAGTTGGGAGGTTTGGGGGGAACCCGGGCCCGCCCTCTACTCTGGGTTCCAGCCCAGGGCCTTGTCAATCGCAGCTGTCTATAGTGCCTCCTGTAACAGCTGCATGACAGCTACGACTCCCTAGGCTACTTCCCCATGGCCTCCTCCAAACACCTTCTTTATCCTCACCACAGGACCATCCTCCTGGTGTCTGATAACGCTTGTACTCTTTAGTCCTCCAGCAGCACACCCTCTCACTCTCAGCTCCTTGTGCCTCTTGCTCCCAGCTCCTCACACGCACTTCCTCTCCTATGGCTCCTCCTCGCCTGACTGGAGTGAGATCCTTTTTAAACCCAGGTGCCCTGATTAGCCTTGATTGGCTGCAGGTGATCTAATCAGCCTGTCTGCTTAATTGGTTCTAGCAGGTTCCTGATTACTCTGGTGCAGCCCCTGCTCTGGTCACTCAGGGAACAGAAAACTACTCAGCCAGTCACCAGTATATTTGCCCTCTACCAGACTCCTGTACCCCACTGGTCTGGGTCTGTCACACTACATAGAGACTGGCTGCTATTTGAATCCTTAGTACAAGTCTATCTCCAAAAGGGCCACTGTAAGGTACAGCTGGGGCCACCTCCCTTATCCCTTTCTGAAAGAAAGAGAGAAGAGCAGAGCAAGAGAGGTGGAGCCCATACTATACCCTGTAAAAGGGTGCCATAGCGCTCTCTCCTGAACGGAACTCTCCTTTTTTCGCTTTTTAGCCAAGGCAGCCAGAATGCCTCTGAGGTCCCTTGCTGCTGCCCAGTCTCTCCACATATGCTCCACCTCATTATTGCCTGTGGTTGAAGAATGACAATATAATAGTAACTACAAGTTTATGTATAGGGACAGTCACCCTTGGGATAATGTGCAAGCCCTTTGGGAGTCATGGAGGAAGCTCAGGGGGGTCATAGGATGTCATACAAAAACAAACATTTGGAAAAAAGTATAAATACATTTTTGGTAATAAAAAATGTATAAACAATGTCAGCTCTGTAACGGGATACACCTTTAAAGACATGCACCATATTGTTTTAATCTGAGAATCCCAGCTAGTGGATTAGTGTAGTCCAGTGAAAGATGAGAGAGTATGCAGCAAACTGCTAGAGCTTCAGCTAATACAACATTGAACCTGTATCCGCATGTATGCCCATCTGTCTGGATTTCCTTATATAAAACAGAAGTCTCATACAAAACATTTTATATATAAACAAAAGTGCAAATAAGAACGAGCCCTGAAGAAACCTGGAACTGAATTGGACACCGGACAGTTAAGATGTAATCGTTAAAGAGCAGTGCTAAGCCCTACACAACTGAATTTCATGTATCATTCAGTCTCTGCTGGAGCTCAGAGGTAATTCAGAAAGGTGGGTCATTTAGTGAAAAATGAGTGGCCAGTTGTTCCAGCTGCTCAGAAAGAAAAGAGAAGAGAAAACATGGAAATACAGTGAGAAGTATATAATAAATAATTCTATATCAATTCATTCAAAACCACAGGCAGGGGTCAGCACTATCTGTTGCACGACAGACACTTGACAAAATTACCGTATCTAGTGACGGACATTAGGGGGAGGGGGCGGGTTATATCATTCAGTTATTAATTTTTTTGAAAAATTTCCGAAGACCTCTAAAGTGCTCCATAGGTTTTAAAAAGTATAGGGCCTGAACAGCTACTAAAGAATACCTTGCTCCAAATAGTACCATTGTGTACTGCTGTGCAATCAACTGATTTGATTCACTGGCTGATCGCAGGCGGGAAAATTGGAAAAAAAAACCCTAATTTTTAAATGTTCTGGCAAACTGAAAAGTAAAAGGTCTGTTTTGGATTGAATGAAACACTTTCATTTTTGAGGCTTTGTTTTACTTTTTGATTTGAAAAATGGAAATATTGCATGTTTTAAAATTTTACTTTTTTTAATCCACTCCCAACAAAATAATTAGACAAATTTGAAATTAACTAACAAAGCGTTTTGGTCTATCCAGATCTACTTTTCTCTGCTAAAAAACTTTTGTCCAAAAATGTTTGCTATGCTTTATTCTTTTGTACCATATTAGTGACATGGCTGAGGATGCCCCAGAACTTGATGAATTAAATGATAACATAAGAACATAAGAATATAAAAAACAGCCATACTGGGTCAGACCAAACGTCCATCTAGCCCAGTATCCTGTCTACTGACAGTGGCCAATGCCAGGTGCCCCCCAGAGGGAGTGAACCTAACAGGTAATGATCAAGTGATCTCTTTCCTGCCATCCATCTCCACCCTCTGACAAACAGAGGCTAGGAACACCATTCCTTACCCATCTTGGCTAATAGCCATTAATGGTCTTAACCTCTATGAATTTATCCAGTTCTCTTTTAAATGCTGTTATAGTCCCAGCCTTCACAACCTCCTCAGGTAAGGAGTTCCACAAGTTGATTGTGCGCTGTGTGAAGAACTTCCTTTTATTTGTTTTAAACCTCCTGCCCATTAATTGAATTTGGTGGCCTCTAGTTCTTGTATTATGGGAATAAGTGAATAACCTATTTACTTTCTCCACATCACTCAAGATTTTATACACCTCTATCATATCCCCCCTTAGTCTCCTCTTGTCCAAGCTGAGAAGTACTACCCTCTTTAATCTCTCTTCATATGGGACCCGTTCCAAACCCCTAATCATCTTAGTTGCCCTTCTCTGAACCTTTTCTAGTGACAGTATATCTTTTTTTTAGATGAGGAGACCACATCTGTATGCAGTATTGAAGATGTGGGCATACCATCAATTTATATAAGGGCAATAATTTATTCTCCGTCTTATTCTCTATCCCCTTTTATGTATCTGGTGCTTCACACTGCCTAGTGTTGCAAGGTATGTTTCCAATTATTAAAACAGACACTCTCTTATATACAGCTTTGCTAGGGCACACAAGAGACTAGTTTATTTAAGACATTGCAGGAAGCAGTCAGAGGCTTGGTCTACACTATGCGTTTAAATCAATTTAAACAGCATTAAATCGATTTAACGCTTTACTCGTCCACACTACAACACTCTTTATATCGATATAAAGGGCTCTTTAAATCGATTTCTGTACTCCTCCCCGACGAGAGGAGTAGCACTAAAATCTGCCCTGGAATTCTGGTTGAATCATTGTCGCCGAGGTGGTTCTGGGTAAATGTCATAGTCACCTTCCTCCGGAAACAACAGCAGACAATCCTTTCATGCCCTTTTTCCCGGATTGGCCTGGCAGATGCCATAGCACGGCAACCATGGAGTCCCGTTCACTTTTTTTTTTTTTTTTTTTTTTTTACAGTCACCGTATGTGTAATGAGTAGCTCGCGGACAGAGCCGATACCCAGCATACACAGCACCATTGTGCTTTGCATATAGCAGAGATGGTCCCAGTCTTCGTGGACCTGTCTACTGGCCGGAGTAAATAACACAACACCATGGTTTTTCCCTAAAATATCCGTCCATCAGACCCCCTTTGAAATTCTGAAGACAAAACATAGATTAGACGCTGTAAAAAGATCGTTTTTATTGGCCATCATGATTTACACAGACAATTAATCAGCCATATCTATGATTCTTTTCTTCTTCACAACCCATTGGAGCAAGCTCAGTACAGACTATAGTTGCTAACGTAAATAGCTATTCTTCACATGGGCCTCCCGGTGACAAATAAGCATACATAAAAATACCCAGAACATTACCACTACTTCTCCTTAATTATTCAACAATAATGAAACATAAAATGTTAATAGTATAACACCAAAACCAAACGCGCCGAAGTAAGGACCAAAAGCAGAGAGCTAGACTACCAGACCATCCTCAGAACACATACAAGAGATGAATCTCTACTCCCTCGTAGCATAATTGCTTATTAACTGGCAACTACCAGTCTGTTTCTAGTGTTTGGGAGCTCTTCCAGAATACACGGTGCAGTGGAACACTGTGGGGCCTTGATAGTAGCAGATGCAGAAGAGCTTTTATTGATATTACATCTGTAATGC
Organism: Chelonoidis abingdonii; assembly: GCF_003597395.2. NCBI lineage: Eukaryota > Metazoa > Chordata > Testudines > Testudinidae > Chelonoidis > Chelonoidis abingdonii. The sequence continues at coordinate 83,738,305 of NC_133773.1, forward strand.
AGGCTTACCTTCCACAGTTCACTGTAGTGATTGGTAAGGGGTCCTCAGCCAACTCACAAGTAATCTCCTCATGGTGATCAAAACACGCAGATAAACCTGATTATGGATTGTCTATGAATATGCTTTCCATCTGGTAACTCAAGTCACTCAAGAAGTGGTCCTAGTCCGTGCTTATCGACTAACCTGATAACCAGTGTGGGCACTGCAAAATATAGTGTATGTACTGTGTACCGTTATAACCTAATATTCTTGGTGTAGTGTTAATAATCATAATAGTCTGCTGTGGGCTGGCCTGGTTGAATGTATAATCAAATTGCCTTCCATATAAGAAAGATGGGACTTCTTTACGACCCAGCACCACGCTAGCAGCTGTTCTCATTCTACTTGGGAATAATGTTTTCTGCTGCCAGCCAGTTGACCGTGATGTATAACAAAAACATAAACCTTAGATCCGATCCTGACACCAGTGGGGCGAGTAGTAACTCCCACTCATATGGTGAGGCATCAACAACGGAAAGTACTTTTTGGCTCTTAGAAGAGGGGGCTACACCCACATCGAACTTTAAAGGGCTTACCGCCCAGGAGGATGGTTCTGGTGTCTGGGAGAAAGCAGTTCCCAGGCTGACTGGGGAAGCAGGCTTAGCTGTGGCCATGCCCCAATCCGGGCTCAGCTGTTCTAGAACGGAGAAGGGTCCCGCGCCCTCCGCTGAACAGACGTACCTGAGGGGAAACAGGGGCTGGGACAGTAAGGCAAGGGCAAGGAAGCTGGGCGACCTCCTGCTGGAAAAGCACCACGGCTGGCGGCCCACGGCACAAGCCAGCACCACACGCGAAGGTGCAAGGGTTCAGGCCCAGGAGGCAGAGGCAGGCAGGTCCACCCCCGCGACTTAAGGAGAAGTGGGCTCTTACACTGGGCAGTCTGCCCCAGTGGCCGGCGGCTAGATGGTGACTTGCAGTAGGCCAAGACTGAGGCAAGGTGGGGATAAACGGGGAGGGTTCCCCTGGGTGGACAGCAGACCCAGAGCCTGGGTGTACATGCCAGGCGGCAGTGCCGAGGATAAGGCGGCACCCCGCCAGGGTCTCAGAAGGGACAAGGGCGCCAGCATGCACCGAGGCACAGCCCTGGCAGAAGCGTGCTCTGGGTACAGCAGCTAATTCCGAGGATACACTACGAGGACCAGGCACTGCAGGGGTGTTTGCCCATTACAGGCTCTACGTAATGAACGAAAAGATTTGATGCACTCTAGTAATTTGCTTTCTCTGCAAAAGCTGTTTTTGTTTGAACCCGACATGGCACCCAGGTACTTTAAGATCCACTCGCCAGATCTCAGAACCTTGAGGAACTAGGTCAGTGTGGGCGAATATAACAGGGGCACATTGCTGTTATTTAAACATGGCTATTTGCGCATCTCCTGCAACAGCACACACACAAATCAGGCAGACTAGTAGTCATTGATTGCCAGTTAAACAGGATCCACCAGAATCATGTTGTGGCCCTTTTACAGAAGGCAATTCGGAGAAGACAGCGTATGTAGCACATATATATTTGTACGTGCGGAACCACATGTCTCCCAGATTTGAAAATCACCAAAGGATTCTTCCCAGGTTATGGTTCCAATAGTCATTAGACTTAGGCAGAAGGGATCACCAGTATAGCATAGTCTGACCTCGCTGTATATCAGGAGGCCACCAGTACCCATCACCCAGACCTACCTTTCATCCTGCATAATTTCTTGAGAAACAAAGAGGTTCTGAACAAGCAACACCAGAGTGTCTTGCCTTGGGTAAAATTATCTAAAGCCAAAACTCAAATGAAAGTTACTGCGCCTGGCAGGTATCTAAGTCACTGTCTTACACGATCAAAGTATTGAGTCAGACATGATGCTGACATAGGGAAGGGCAGTAAGTGGGTAACTCTTGCCTCCATTGTGAAGATAGCCTCTGGTAGCCGCGACCGTATGGGGGAGTTCTGCATTAGTTAATGCTTGATTCTGTTATCTGTGTATACTGCAGAACTAAACAGAATTCAAACCAACCGGCGCGCAGATAGGAAATTAAAGAAAGTGGCAGAAGGATAAAGAAATATGCCACGGTATAGCTGCGTATGGGAATTGTATTTCTGTACAATAAATTAGAAAAAGAAAAAATAAATTTAAAAAAAAAAATGTATTTTTTACCAGAAAAAAGCACTAGAAGGGAAATTTTGTAAATGAACTTGGAATTTTGGGGGTTGAAAACCAAAAATTATTTCCATTTTTATTAGTTTTGTCGGTTTTTTGTCGCAAACGTTGGGAATTATATTTTTGAAGCAAAATTAAAAAATTTTCATTATGTTCATCAAATGAATTTTCGTGCAAAAAAAATCATTTAAAGAGGGCCATTCTTCTTCAACATAAAGTTTTTGAACTGGAAAGTTTTCAAACCCAGGTCTCCTACATCAGCTAGGCTTCCTCTGCAAGAGATGGTTGGAGGAACCCTAAGGTTCAACACACACACACATTTTTCCTTGTAAACCGACTGTCAGTTCAGGCTGCATCATCTCAATTAGCCTTCCCCAATCCCTAAGATCGCAGCCTTTCATAGTGGGCGGTGAATTACCATGGAAAACAAGCGTTGGTTACATTTGTGAGAGAAGGGACAATCAACACTTGCAACCCACACCAAAATGCTCAGACTGTTTTTACTGTGTTTCAGATCAGTCTCCGAAGACACGCTCACGCATTGCTGGCAGCGTGGCAGCTAACAAACCGGCAAGGCGACGTCTGTGGCTTGCTTCACCCAAAAATGCTCTATGTGCACACTTAGTAAACAAAAACCGGTTTTTGTTTACTAAGTGTGCACATAGAGCATTTTTGGGTGAAGCAAGCCACAGACGTCGCCTTGCCGGTTTGTTAGCTGCCACGCTGCCAGCAATGCGTGAGCGTGTCTTCGGAGACTGATCTGAAACACAGTAAAAACAGTCTGAGCATTTTGGTGTGGGTTGCAAGTGTTGATTGTCCCTTCTCTCACAAATGTAACCAACGCTTGTTTTCCATGGTAATTCACCGCCCACTATGAAAGGCTGCGATCTTAGGGATTGGGGAAGGCTAATTGAGATGATGCAGCCTGAACTGACAGTCGGTTTACAAGGAAAAATGTGTGTGTGTGTTGAACCTTAGGGTTCCTCCAACCATCTCTTGCAGAGGAAGCCTAGCTGATGTAGGAGACCTGGGTTTGAAAACTTTCCAGTTCAAAAACTTTATGTTGAAGAAGAATGGCCCTCTTTAAATGATTTTTTTTGCACGAAAATTCATTTGATGAACATAATGAAAATTTTTTAATTTTGCTTCAAAAATATAATTCCCAACGTTTGCGACAAAAAACCGACAAAACTAATAAAAATGGAAATAATTTTTGGTTTTCAACCCCCAAAATTCCAAGTTCATTTACAAAATTTCCCTTCTAGTGCTTTTTTCTGGTAAAAAATACATTTTTTTTTTTAAATTTATTTTTTCTTTTTCTAATTTATTGTACAGAAATACAATTCCCATACGCAGCTATACCGTGGCATATTTCTTTATCCTTCTGCCACTTTCTTTAATTTCCTATCTGCGCGCCGGTTGGTTTGAATTCTGTTTAGTTCTGCAGTATACACAGATAACAGAATCAAGCATTAACTAATGCAGAACTCCCCCATACGGTCGCGGCTACCAGAGGCTATCTTCACAATGGAGGCAAGAGTTACCCACTTACTGCCCTTCCCTATGTCAGCATCATGTCTGACTCAATACTTTGATCGTGTAAGACAGTGACTTAGATACCTGCCAGGCGCAGTAACTTTCATTTGAGTTTTGGCTTTAGATAATTTTACCCAAGGCAAGACACTCTGGTGTTGCTTGTTCAGAACCTCTTTGTTTCTCAAGAAATTATGCAGGATGAAAGGTAGGTCTGGGTGATGGGTACTGGTGGCCTCCTGATATACAGCGAGGTCAGACTATGCTATACTGGTGATCCCTTCTGCCTAAGTCTAATGACTATTGGAACCATAACCTGGGAAGAATCCTTTGGTGATTTTCAAATCTGGGAGACATGTGGTTCCGCACGTACAAATATATATGTGCTACATACGCTGTCTTCTCCGAATTGCCTTCTGTAAAAGGGCCACAACATGATTCTGGTGGATCCTGTTTAACTGGCAATCAATGACTACTAGTCTGCCTGATTTGTGTGTGTGCTGTTGCAGGAGATGCGCAAATAGCCATGTTTAAATAACAGCAATGTGCCCCTGTTATATTCGCCCACACTGACCTAGTTCCTCAAGGTTCTGAGATCTGGCGAGTGGATCTTAAAGTACCTGGGTGCCATGTCGGGTTCAAACAAAAACAGCTTTTGCAGAGAAAGCAAATTACTAGAGTGCATCAAATCTTTTCGTTCATTACGTAGAGCCTGTAATGGGCAAACACCCCTGCAGTGCCTGGTCCTCGTAGTGTATCCTCGGAATTAGCTGCTGTACCCAGAGCACGCTTCTGCCAGGGCTGTGCCTCGGTGCATGCTGGCGCCCTTGTCCCTTCTGAGACCCTGGCGGGGTGCCGCCTTATCCTCGGCACTGCCGCCTGGCATGTACACCCAGGCTCTGGGTCTGCTGTCCACCCAGGGGAACCCTCCCCGTTTATCCCCACCTTGCCTCAGTCTTGGCCTACTGCAAGTCACCATCTAGCCGCCGGCCACTGGGGCAGACTGCCCAGTGTAAGAGCCCACTTCTCCTTAAGTCGCGGGGGTGGACCTGCCTGCCTCTGCCTCCTGGGCCTGAACCCTTGCACCTTCGCGTGTGGTGCTGGCTTGTGCCGTGGGCCGCCAGCCGTGGTGCTTTTCCAGCAGGAGGTCGCCCAGCTTCCTTGCCCTTGCCTTACTGTCCCAGCCCCTGTTTCCCCTCAGGTACGTCTGTTCAGCGGAGGGCGCGGGACCCTTCTCCGTTCTAGAACAGCTGAGCCCGGATTGGGGCATGGCCACAGCTAAGCCTGCTTCCCCAGTCAGCCTGGGAACTGCTTTCTCCCAGACACCAGAACCATCCTCCTGGGCGGTAAGCCCTTTAAAGTTCGATGTGGGTGTAGCCCCCTCTTCTAAGAGCCAAAAAGTACTTTCCGTTGTTGATGCCTCACCATATGAGTGGGAGTTACTACTCGCCCCACTGGTGTCAGGATCGGATCTAAGGTTTATGTTTTTGTTATACATCACGGTCAACTGGCTGGCAGCAGAAAACATTATTCCCAAGTAGAATGAGAACAGCTGCTAGCGTGGTGCTGGGTCGTAAAGAAGTCCCATCTTTCTTATATGGAAGGCAATTTGATTATACATTCAACCAGGCCAGCCCACAGCAGACTATTATGATTATTAACACTACACCAAGAATATTAGGTTATAACGGTACACAGTACATACACTATATTTTGCAGTGCCCACACTGGTTATCAGGTTAGTCGATAAGCACGGACTAGGACCACTTCTTGAGTGACTTGAGTTACCAGATGGAAAGCATATTCATAGACAATCCATAATCAGGTTTATCTGCGTGTTTTGATCACCATGAGGAGATTACTTGTGAGTTGGCTGAGGACCCCTTACCAATCACTACAGTGAACTGTGGAAGGTAAGCCTGCATTACAGATGTAATATCAATAAAAGCTCTTCTGCATCTGCTACTATCAAGGCCCCACAGTGTTCCACTGCACCGTGTATTCTGGAAGAGCTCCCAAACACTAGAAACAGACTGGTAGTTGCCAGTTAATAAGCAATTATGCTACGAGGGAGTAGAGATTCATCTCTTGTATGTGTTCTGAGGATGGTCTGGTAGTCTAGCTCTCTGCTTTTGGTCCTTACTTCGGCGCGTTTGGTTTTGGTGTTATACTATTAACATTTTATGTTTCATTATTGTTGAATAATTAAGGAGAAGTAGTGGTAATGTTCTGGGTATTTTTATGTATGCTTATTTGTCACCGGGAGGCCCATGTGAAGAATAGCTATTTACGTTAGCAACTATAGTCTGTACTGAGCTTGCTCCAATGGGTTGTGAAGAAGAAAAGAATCATAGATATGGCTGATTAATTGTCTGTGTAAATCATGATGGCCAATAAAAACGATCTTTTTACAGCGTCTAATCTATGTTTTGTCTTCAGAATTTCAAAGGGGGTCTGATGGACGGATATTTTAGGGAAAAACCATGGTGTTGTGTTATTTACTCCGGCCGTAGACGGGTCACGAACGACTGGGAACCTCTCTGCTATTGCAAAAGCAAAATGGTTGCTGTGTATGCTGGGTATCGGCTCTGTCCGCGAGCTACTCAGTACACATACGGTGACTGTAAAAAAAAAAAAAAAAAAAAAAAAGTGAACGGGACTCCATGGTTGCCGTGCTATGGCATCTGCCAGGCCAATCCGGGAAAAAGGGCATGAAAGGATTGTCTGCTGTTGTTTCCGGAGGAAGGTGACTATGACATTTACCCAGAACCACCTCGGCGACAATGATTCAACCAGAATTCCAGGGCAGAGGAGAGACTGCGGGAACTATGGGATAGCTATGGAATAGCTACTCACAATGCAACGCTCCAGAAATCGACACTAGCCTCGGACCATGGACGCACACCGCCGAATTACTGTGCCTAGTGTGGCCGTGTGAAATCGAATTTATAATATCTGTTTTATAAAACCGGTTTAATGTAATTCGGAATTATCCCGTAGTGTAGATGTACCCCAAGATTTCCACACCCAGTGGGAGTGGTGGATTGCAATCTGCATGGGTGGTGCCAAGGTATTGACAGATAAGAATAGCAGACCAGTCGCATGGATGAAAAACACTACACAATGCCTCACAACGTTAGTTTATGTGCTCCCAAGCTCTTGCTTCCTAGATGTCTGAAATATACTGTTTTTACAGAGGTTATAAAGTAGTGAACTTCATTAAAGGCCATGCAACGTATTTTTGATTTTTTGACATTGCTGTCATCATGGATTCCTCTGACAACCAACTCCACTTTCCAAATGAAGTGAGATAGCACTTCACCTCATGACAGCTAATTCAGCTCTTCATATTAAGAGCAGAAGTGAAGGTTTTTCTGAATGATCAATCTCCCTTTATGGATTCCATTAATAACTCACTTTGGGTGTCATTGCTTAGCCTGCCTTATTGAACAAGCTGATCTTTCTTTGCCGGGGCTGGAACTGGAATGTTCTGTTCATGCATGATTCGTCAGAAAACTTTGAATTTGGTTTTCCTAGCACAAACAGGAAACTTGTAGTAGTTTCCTCTTGGCTCAGATTTTGTGGAGGGAACTTAGGAGCCAGCCAGAAATTATCAGGAAGCATCTGACCATTGAGAGTGGAACTGAGGGACCAGCTGTAGTACTATTTTCTCTAATAACTCCTATGTGAAAGAAGTGGATCAGACGACCCTGCATCCAAGATGTTACTGACTCATCAGCTCTGACTGGATCATTGCAAGACAAATTGACAGGTATCTCTCACGAAAAAATTCTGTAACTGACTTTCTCTAGTCACCTAGCTTTACTTGCAGATGCCTTGAAAGTTTGATTCTCATTTTCCTCCTTGTATCGTGAGGAGCCAGTTTTCTCTTCAGTGCTTGCAATAAAAATTAGATATTGACCATCAATTAAAAATGAATTGTCTGTTATTTCCTCTATCCAACCTTATATGGAACAGCTTTTGTCTATAAGAAAGACTCATCCAACATATTGTTAGTTTGCATCTCCTTTATAAAATTTGCTTTTCACACATCATACTTAACAGTATTTTCATAATTACAAAATTTCACCTGCTCACAGTTTGGATTCTTGTTAGACACACTCACAAAAACATTCTTAATCTGGAAAGGAGTCATCAGCTCTGAAAGCTTGGGAAACTATTCTTTAGCTTTAGTGTCTAAGATCTCACACATTACAACATGCACTGGTCCCATGGAAAAAACCCAGGCCATTTACCAAACCAGCATACTTTCGGCATCCCAAAATCCTAGGCAAGTACACCTCTAGTCCAGGTGGAAGAAACAAGTCTTATGTCACCTTTGATATCAGTAGCAGAGAACTCCAGACTCCCTGCCAATCACTTTCTCAGAAAACCAGGTCTAGGGTGAAATCTGAGCCCCATCAAACTCTATGGAAAAACTTTCATTGACTCCATGGGATAAGAATTTCACTCCTGATGTCTAAGGAAGTGTGAATGACATTGTTCAGTCAGACTGTAGACCTACTGTACGAGATGTTTCTGATTATTATTAAACATATTAGGATACCTTCATTCTGACATTACATGAGGATACCATCCTCCAAAAAATTGTGATGTCATTACTCCCGCCATATAAACATACATGAATGCCAAATAACTGCATTAAATCAGGAAAGGAAATTCTCAGGATCAAGAGAAATACCTTTCAAAAGGCTTGTTTAAACAAACAAAAACACAAAAAAAACCACCAAAAAAAAACAAAAACAAAAAAACCCTGTTATCTACTCCAAAAATGTATTACTGCTCCTCAATAATCTGTGTTAATCCACGTCCAGCATCTATGCCAATTGCATTTAACTGGCATCAGTCTAATTATCCTTATTCTCATAAGGTGAAAACGCTGTGCGAACTGCAACTACAACTGATAAATTGTACAGACATAATATTCCAGTTATGTTGTAGTAAAACAGACTTGACTCTGCTTGAATGTTAATTGCAAATTATTACAAAAATATATCAGAGGGGTAGCCGTGTTAGTCTAGATCTGTAAAAGCAGCAGAGAATCCTGTGGCACCTTATAGACTAACAGACGTTTTGGAGCATGAGCTTTCGTGGGTGAATACCCACTTCGTCAGACGCAGGTAGTGGAAATTTCCAGGGGCAGGTATATATATGCTAGCAAGCAAGCTAGAGATAACGAGGTTAGTTCAGAAATTACATACTCTCCATTCCAAACTCTGATATTCTTAATTGATTTTTATTTATGGCTATTTTCGGGTGATCACGTCCAGTGTGTACTTGTCTTCGCTGTGCTTACGTATTTCTAGTTAAACAACGTGACTCTGATAATTATTTTCTGACATAAGTTTTCCATGTCAGCCCTCGGTAGTGCTTGTCTTGCAAGCTATTTCCAAATTTTCATATTGTCTGCAGCCATCATAGTAAGCCTACATTCCGCGCGCGTATTTATATGTTACCCATAATTATTCTGTGAACGCGACTGCATCAACAATAAAGATCATTAGGAGTGTTTGCACCTCCAGTGGGTGAGAGAGCCAGGTCCAAGGATTCATCTAGATAAAACTCAAGAGTGAACATTTGAGAGACTTCAGCAGACTTTAGCTGAAGTCCTGGAGGGAAAGAAAAGGGTTCTTCACTGTATGGCTGTATCTGTTATTTATAGAACTTTGTTTTTGCCCAACCGCAAAACTAGGAATGGTATATACCGTAATTATCACATGGGAAAAGAAAACAACGAATAGTTTTGATGCTTTAGCATTCTCCTATTAAGGCAAGTTCAACTCGAATGCATTTGTCAATGACAGTTATTGTCACGGAATTTCAGACCAAACAGCATCATCCTTTTTCTTTGTTCGTGATAGGTTGCTGATAATTTTCATTGTCGGCATGAGAATTGTCCTATTTTAACCTTTGTGGATTAACAAGAGATCTTGGTTCTAAATTAAACTTTCCGTCAAGACAGCTCAAAGATGAGGATAATTCATTAACAATCATCAGGACACCTGTAGGAAAAAAAGAACATCCATAGAGGACGCCAATCGAAATGAACCACAGAATGAGACTGATAATGAGGGAGAACTTCTGACAATTCCCCCTTGCTCTCAAGACCACATGAAAAGAGAGGCTCACTCCCAGACAGTCATAAGGCCACAAGAAGATCTGTTACAAACTTATTTTCCTGTTGAGAAATTAGTGAAGCTCCCTATGCATATACCTATATGACATTCATTTAGGGTGTTGCTTCTTCTGATTATGAGAAAAACGCATATAAACATGGAGAACCAAACTTGATCGTGGCAGAGGCCACAGAGCTCACAAGCTCTAGCTGGAACATTATTAGAAAACATCGCTGTGTAAGTATCACTGAACTAGGTTGAGTTAGCCAAAAGCAAGACCTAGGTCCAAGTCTGCTTTGTTAAGATTGTGGAGGTTATTCTATCATTTGGAGTCCTTAGCTACCCCGTCTCCAAGATAATATTATTGTGCTCAGGCATTCATATTCATGTCTTTACCGGATTGGAGTAGATAAATGTATTGCGTATGCATAGATAGAAGAGAGAGACAGTGTAGTGTGAAAGAGTGCATTAGGTGGAGCTACAACTACACGATCCAGATTTAGACCATAAACGCCAAGCTATGAATGTGAAATACAGATGTACGTCAGTCGAGTGCACCTTAGTTTGTGCTCCACTCACGAACGGCACAATAACATTCGGTGGTGTTGCGTCCATGTACGCAACGCGACTCAGCGTCGATTTCCTGGAGCGTTTGCCTGGGGACTAGCTACCCCATAGTTTCCACGCCCAGGGTCGAGCCTTAAAGCTCCCCAACGGCGTTGCTCCGTCATTTCTCGGTATCATTTAAGGGTTGGAGATACCCAAAATGCACTGATGGTATGCAAAAAGCACGCGTTCGCGGGTTAGATCCTGGGTAAATGTCGACACTGCCCCATCTCCTTTCCCCCGAGAAAGCAACGGCCAGACAATGCAATTTCGCATCCTCTCTCTTCCTCTGGATCTGCACTAGGCTAGACATGTTTTAATCGCAAGCGATCGGCAGCGAGACCAGGAGCCGTTTTGCCTTTTGTCACTGTCACCCATTATTTTACACAAAGTATGAGTGATACTAAAAGAAATAGGTGTAAGTGCTGATTCAAGTGGACGGTTACTCAGCAGCGCTACACAGAGCATTCATTTGCCTTTGCTTAAGGTAATGAGAGTTAAAGGGTTCACTAGTTCGTTCTGTAACCATCCTGCTGTCTGTAGATCTCTGACTGCACGGCTGAGGGTTTGGCCAAGGGCGGCAGAGACTAAAAGATGGATAAATTCGAAGCCATGTTCCGAAGATCTATAACAAACGCAATCCCGCCAAGAATAGAGGGACAAGTGTATGTAGAGAACGAGTGTTCCGAGAACAGAGCACAGCCGGTACGCATGATCAGATCCCACAGAGGTGAGTGAGCTGCGAGTGGCATTCTAGGCGGGTGTCGACACCTAGCAGAACCAGGCCCGTTGCCTTTCCGAACAGCCTCCATATGCCAGCTTCTGATGATTCTAAAGGAACCGGTTAGCACCGAAGCCTCAGTCTCTTTATGGTGTGATGAAGTAATCACAAAGGGAAATTGCAGAAGAGAAACACTTAGTTATTTTTAGTGAGAGTCGAAATGAGGGGAGAGGCATGGCATGTCACCATTAGGAGGCTGCTTTAATGTGTCTTAGTCCGAGGCAGCATGACATTAAACGTGGTGGTTAGGGGGAGAGGAGATGTGAGCAATGATGGACGCGCCAGACTGCTATTCGTATAGATCTCGAAGAGTGGGCATAAGGCAGGATTATGTACAGTACGAGGTCTTTCTGCTGTGTAGAAACATGAAGGAGTTAGGTAAAGAGAGGAGCTCAGTGCTCAAGACCTATGACTATGTATGAGTGACTCAGAGAATACCTCAGCATCATCTTTTGTAGCAACACGGTCTGGCCACAGGTATTAAGAACAGTGAGTACCATGGGCCCATTTTTACACTTGCCAGAGGATACTGTAAGATGATAAACGGATTGTCGGCGAAGCCAACATGGCCCCCGCCAGACTCACCTGAGCCAGGCCAGGAGCACTCACGGTGCTGATGACGGGGACGTGCGGTACACATCCGCTTCTTAACTTGTACCTTAGCCCCTGGGAACGGGAGGTGAGAGGATGCTGCTGCCTTCCTTGCCCCAGCACAATGTCTATCCTGGCAGGTCATGTGCAGTCAACATACACGAGTGACATGGTGAAAAAAGTCAAGCAAACGTATTTTTTTCCCTTTTCTTTCTCTGGGTCAGGAGGGGTAGTAAATTGACGAGATATTTACCTCTGTAACAAACCCGGACAATTGTGTTTACCCGTATCAGGCATTTGGAGCTAGCCGGAAAGATAGACAAATTGCTTATTTGGGACTCGACTGGGGACTGTTGATAGCTCCGAGTCACTAGTTCAACCCTTCCAGCCCGCCTCACATGATGTCGCCTGTTGATTCTTTGAGAGTTCCTTTAACGCTTGTCCACAGCACTGTGCTTTGGACTCTGTATCCATAAGCCTATGGAGATTGATGTTTTTTCAAATGTTTTGGCTTTGCATCTTAAGGATGTAATGGAGCTCTTGATAGAACAGATTTGTCTCCTACCATAACAAGTGCGAACAGACCCATCAAGTATCTCCATACGCATCCAATGTTTGAGCTCTTTGTGGGAGTTTTCGGATCTGCATCGCACCGTAAGCCTGGTATCGGCTCCACCGATCGGACAAACAAAATTCAATTTCAATCAAGTTCGCTGGGGCTTTTCCTGTTACCTGGCCAGGTGCACATACATAATCCGAATTCAGATTGCTTTGCCAGCAGCGAGTCGACAATAGTGCATCGAGAATGATTATAACCGCACCGCTTAGGCCCGAATACTTGTCGATTTGCGGCCACACCTAATACCGCTAATCCGATATGGTGAATATTCGATTTCAGCTGCTGCTCCCTCCTGTCATTGGGGAGATGAGTAACAGAAACCAGTTTAACAACGCGCTTTAATGAGATCATAAAAGAGGGCCTCGAGTGACGGGTGCAGCGTCTAAATCGGATTAATGCTGCTTAAATCGGATCACTAACAGACCATGAGTGTAGACAGGTCTCTTAGAGAGTCAATGACTGGGATCTTAGGGAAAGATCCTGGAGCTCTTTTAGCCCTGTGCTAAGCCATGATTCATTGTGACCTTAGAGAAGAGAAAGTAGCCTGACACTTGTGGTTCATCAAAAAAAACCAAGGTAGGACAATGAGTGAAGTACTCGGGCCTCTCGTGAAAAACCTTCAGGATGCGTACATTTATGAGCTGACGGAGACTGCACATTAATATACTCCTATTTTATAAGTGAAGTGAAACCAAAAATTGATCAAGGAATCTAACAGGCCATAGTTAGCTTGATCTTCGTGATATGTGTATAAACCGCTTAGAACACAATCTAGATAGAAAGGGAGAGTAATTAATAAGATATAGCAAGAGTAATCAAGTAATTGGGATAAAATCCAATGTGTTTTACAAGAAGGTAGATCATGCGCAGACACAGCCTGATTTGTTTTCTTTAAAAGATACCTGCATTTATTGGTCTTTAGAAAAATTGTTTCAGATCTAATCTACCTCAATTTCGTAAGCATTAGATTTGCAAGTTCAGCATGGGCAAATTGTTATAATATAATTTGAGAAATAATGATAAGATAAATATGCAGAATTGAACAAGTAAGTACGGAACTATTGAAGTGGAGAGCTACAGTTGGGTCACCCTGATGAGATCGCAATTATCAGCTGGAGCGTAGTTGAGGTTATCATAGTGAAGTTCTCAAGGCTCAGTCTTAGGTCGCCCAATCTAAATTAAACATTTATCAATTAATGACCTTGACCACGAAAGTAGGATTGTGTGGGCTATAAAGGAATTGACAGATGGTCTAAGTTGCGGAGTATTTGCCCAGCTACAGGAAAGCAAAACAAGGCCGACATGTCATACAAGACATGATGGATGTACCGTGCAAAATTGAGGAGTACCATTAGAAGTGGGATGCAAATTTAAGGTGTAGCAACGGTCATGCAGTCAGGGACCACAATAAGAAATCTTTGTATAAGCTGAGGCTTGCTCAGCTGTGGAAGCCCGTCCAGGGAAGCTATGGGTGTTTGTTCAACGAGCACGGGGTAGGAGCTATGAGCCCACGATATGATGGTGCCATGAAGCAGGCAGTACAGGCTAGAGATGGCGTAGAGATAGGAATGCAACAGGTGGAAGTATTATTACCATTATACAAGGCATGGTCGCAGATCTTCGTATGCAATATTGTGTGCATTTGGTCTCCCTCTCGTTAGAAACGCTATAAATTCAAACGGAACAGGTGCAGACAATGGGGTTATGCGGAACTGGAATCAGAGAAGAGAATATAGAGAGAGAAGACTGTCTCCATATATGGAGAGATAGGACGCTGCAGTTAGGCCTACAATAAACGCCATGATTGCTCCTTTGTACATTTACATTCAATGTTGTATATAATTAGCTCTACTGTAATGGCCCAACAACGTGGCGTAATGCACACTTGCTTGTTCGCCACTTATTGCACATTCAATGAAGGGTTAGTCTCTTTAGTTTAGGGGCTCCCTGCACAAAGTGTGAAATGTGCTCCCAAGTTACCACATGGGCCCAAGTACCTTTAGAGATACTTTGTTCTCTCAGTCCTATTGCACTCTCACTGTACGTGCTACAGGTCAGGGCCTAATGTCTGTAATTAAAAAACACAATAAGTGATCATAGCTCTGGCAGTAAAGAGAGCGTGTAAAGAAACAGTGACCTTGTACACAGCTCTCATGAAACATGTCTGGCCAGTACACACACAGAACTGTGATAAACAATAGACTCCTGATTTGTATTATCTGCAAACACTCTCTATTGACATATTTATGCTATCTCTATGATGTACTTGTAAAGCAGCAAGAAATCCTGTGGACACTTCATACGCTACACACAGTACGTTTCTGGGCATGAGCTTTCGTGGGTGAATACACCACTTCGTCAGACGCAAGTAGTGAATTTCAAGGGGCTATAAATACTAGTGCTAGCAGAGCAAGCTAGAGATATACGAGTTAGTTCATTCAGGGGAGGATGGGGCCCTGTTCTGCAGGTAGAGGTGTGGAAACCGAGGAGAAGAAAGCCTGCGTTCACTCTAGGAGTAGGCAAGCCACTTCACGTCTTTTCTGGAGTCCAGAGCTGCATGAGTGTCAAATTGTGCAAATGAACTGAAGCTCAGCCCCAGTCTCTTTCGAATCTGGTCCTGAAGTTTGCTCAAGGATGTGCCACCTTAATGTCGTGCTATAGTGTGGCCACAGGGACTTGGCTAGACACGCTGCTCTCCTATCTTAGTGAGATTTTGTATGGTGAATTATTCCCTGATAATAGGTGATTCGCATTGTCGCTCATATTATCTTTTTTCCGTAGTGATGTCATTTTGGCCGATTGGTACATAAGCAGGACGAGGGCATTTGCTAGCGTGGTGCGGTTATGATTGGCGTATATCGACATTGGTCGGAGAGCCGGTGAATGAACCAGTGAGCGCGCCCTGATCTAGTTTAGGTCTTGTGATTGGTGTGCTGGTGTTGAATGTTGGCGCTAGAGTGGACATCGTTAGGTTTGTATGCCATGGATTAGGGATAATCATTCACGAGGATAGTTTACCTCTATGTGGACGAGGTGTGCAGATTGCTAGGTGAGCAATGTTAGGTTAGTGACGGGTTGATCTGTGGGCAAGGAGATGGCCTGCCGCCCAAAGACGCTGTGAAAGTTTAGGGATCATTGTCCAGGATGGGTTGTAGATCCCTGATGATGCGTTGGAGGGGTTTTAGCTGGGGGCTGTATAGTGAATGGCCAGTTGGAGTCCTGTTGTATTCGTTTCTTGGTAGATGTCTATGTAGTAGGAGGCTTCTGGGTAAACTCTGGCTCTGTTGATATCTGTTTCCTATTTCCTCGGAGGGTAAGAAGTAGTAGTTGAGAATGCTTGGTAGGCGATTTTGCTCAAAGGATGGTTTCTCTGTCTGAGGTTGAGAGAATGCTGTTGTACCCCGTGATTGGCTGTGGAAAAGAATTAAATGTGATCGGTTGATGTGCCCAGGGATGGCGCTGGGGCATGAAGTGGCATAGCGGTCTGGGTAGGAGGATTTTCGATTAATAAATTGGGATGGTGTAAGGTGACCATTACTTACCTCTCGCCGACGCGTTGGTGTCTAGAAAGTGGACCTCCTGTGAAGATTGGGGTACCAATTGGCTGAGGTTGATGGTGTGGGTGGAAGTTGTTGAAAGTCGTGGTGGAATTTCTCTCTTCTAGAGTCTCCTTCCCATGGGTCCAGATTCGCACTGAAGTAGCCAGAGAATCAAAATGTAAGCTGTAAGTCCTAATGAAGGGTTGCGTGAAGATGACGAGAGCTGAGGAAGCGTTGTTCCCCGGTCAGCCCCATTAAATATTGGGTATTTTGTGGGGAACAGGTCGGCAAGTGCCATAGCCGTGCCACTGATGCGTGGAAGTTGATAGTTTTTATTCGATGCATCCAAGACTTGAAATAGTTGTGTGTGAGTATAAAGGCAACCCAGAGCTCAGACGAGCGCCAGTCTGTGCTGTGGCATCATCAGGGAATGAACGGTGCCTGACAGCTTGTTATGACAATTATGTGTGTGGGATTGTGTGTCAGAGAGCCTCTACACCATGGTGGCTAGGATGGTGTCTTCTGGGAGTGACCAATGCATTGTAGCGCTTCCTCAGAAGAAATCAGAGGGGTGTCACAGGAGATAGCTGGGAGTGCTGGGTGGCATATCGGGATCTGAGTAGAGAGTCCACATATCCAGAGCAGTCCTTCCAGGGAGTGCCAAAGAGTCTGGCCTTGGCATTAATGGTTGCGTTTTCACATCCTTCTTACTCGCTAGAAACAGGGCCATCCTCCCTGATTGAACTACCTCGTTATGAGAGAGCTTGCTTTGCTGAAGCATATAATTATACCCACCCGCCACCATTTCCACGTCACCAATGCGTTTGACACGAAGTGGGTATACGACCACGAAAGCTATCAGACCAACACAACGCTGTTACTACTACTAAGGTGGCCACAGAGATTCTCTGCTGCTTTAGTTACAGATGGAAGACCATGATACACGGCTACACACCTCTGATATATTTTGTAATAACATTTGCCAAGTTAAAATTCATGCCAAGAGTCAAGTCTGTCTAAATTACTACACAACTGAGAATATTTGTTGTACAAATTATCAGAGTTGTCACGCTCTGCAGTTTCGCTACAGCGTTTTCACCTATGAGAAAAGGTAATTAGAATTTACTGGATGGCCAGTTAAATGCAATTGGCATAGATCTGGACGTGGATTAACACAGATGTTATATTTAGGCAGTCAGTAATGTATCATATCTATTTGAGAGTAGATAACAGAGTTGTTTTTGTTGTTTTTTGTGTCTTTATTTTGGGGTATTGTGTGTTTTGGTTTGTTTAAGACAGACCGTTTTGAAAGGTATTTCTCTTGGATCCTAGAGAATCTTCCTTTCCTGATGTTAATGCTAGTTTACATTGAGACTTCATGTATGGTTAGTGGATGGCGTGGAAGTATGACAGCTACAATTTTTTGGAGGATGGTATCCATAGTAGAAGAAGTTCAGAATGAAGTGTAAGTCCTAAATATGCGCAGGTTCCCCTACACTAAATAATGCAGAACATTCGTACAGTAGGTCTACAGTCTGACTGAACAATTGTCATTCACCTTCCTCCTCAGACATCAGGAGTGAAATTCTTATCCATGGAGTCAATGAAAGTTTTTCATAGAGTTTTGATGGGCTCGAGATTTCACCCTAGACCCTGGTCTTTCTGAGAAAGTGATTGGCAGGGAGTCTCGGACGTTCTCTGCTATCAGGATATCTCAAAGGTGCACATCTAGTCCGAAGACTGTTTTTTTCACACCCTGGACTAAGAGGTTGTACTTGCCTAGGATTTGGGATCGATCCGAAAAGTATGCTGGTTGGTATAAATGGGCTCGCGGGTTTTTTCCATGTGGGACCAAGTGCTATGTTGTAAGAATGTACGATCTATAGACACTCAGCTAAAAGATAGTTTCCGCCGCAAGCGTTCAGAGGCTGATGACATCACCTTTCCAGATTAAGAATGTTTTGATTGAGTGTGTCTAACAAGAATGCCAAACTGTGAGCAGATGAAATTTTGGTAATTATGAAAATACGTTAAGTATGATGTGTGTGAAAAGCAAATTTTATAAAAGGCAGATGCAAAACTAACATCTGTGAATGACGTCTGATCTTATAGACAAAAGCTGTTCGCATATAAAGGTTGGATAGAGGGAATAACGACATCATGTATTTGATGGTCTAATATCTAATTTGTATTAGCAAGACACTGAAGAGAGACATCTGGCTCATTCACGAATACAAGGAGAAAGTGAGCGAGGTCAAACTTTCTAAGGCACCAGTGAAGACGCGCTGAACTACGAGAAAGGTCAGTAGACAGAATTTTTTCGTGAGAGATACAGAGTTCAGTGTGGTCGTATGCATGATACAGTCAGAGCTGATGAGTCAGTACATTATGGATGCGGGTCGTCTGACCACTCATTGCTTTCGACTTATAAGGAGTTTATTCAGAGAAAATAGTTAAACTTACAGCAATGGTCCAGTTCCACATCTCAATGGGTCAGATACTTCCTGTCGATAATTTCTGGCCGGCTCCTCAGTTCCTTTATCCAGCAAATTATGAAGCCAAGAGGACACTACATTTAGTTCGTTTCTCTGTTCTCGTGCTAGGGAAAAGCCAAATAGTCACCAAGGTTTTCTGACCTTCACAAGTCGCAACTCTGCGGTGGAAGGCCATGAACAGTCCCAGTTCCAGCCCCGGCAAAGAAAGATCAGCCTCAGTTCTTAAATAACGGCAGGCTAAAGCAAATGACAGGCTACCGCACAAGATGGTTATATTAATCACCTGGAATACATAGAAGGGATGAATTGATCATCTCAGAAAACCCTTCACACTTCCGGATCTAATAATTATGAGAAACTTTCGATGTTTATTGTTTGTCAGTGAGGTGGGAAGTGCTCCATCCTCTCTCACATTCATTTGGAAAGTCGCGAAGAGGGTTCTTCGCGCATGATGAACCAGTGATGACCCACCAGCAATGATCAAAAATCAAAATACGTTGCGTGGCCTTTAATGAAGTTCACGTAACTTTATAACCTCGCAAGAAAAAGTATATTCCTCACGCACATACTTAGGAAGCCACACGAGCGATTTGGGTTAGCATGTAAACTTAATCTGTAGGCCAAATTGGTGTAGTGTTTTTCATGCCTACCAGAGGTCCTGCCGACTGGTCTGCTATTCCTTATCTGTCCAATACCCCCTCCTAAGGTTGCACCAGCCTGGACCTTCAGCAAATCATAATGCTACCCATGCCTGCAGATATGCAAGTCTTGCAACCACCACTGTCCCGACTAAAACAGACCAGACAGCACAGTACCGGGTGTGGAAATCATTTGGGGCGTAACTCTACACTAACGGGATATAATTGACCCGAAGAATATTAAGTAAACCCTATTCCAGGATTTTTATAGAAGGCAGCTACTATTATATCAATTCGCATTTTGCAACAAAGGACCAGCCAATCAGCTCATGCCACATCGTGAGCCGATCTAACAAACAGAGAACCAAACAATCATAAGGCACCAAAGTACCTATCGGAGTATTACGGGGTGGCGTGGCCATGGACGTTATCGTCGCGAGAGGCTGGAGTGTCGATCCTAATTGGAAGGTGCTGTAGTCAATTGATTGTGAGTAGAAGGTATTCCAAATCTCAAATAGATCTATATCCACACGCACAGGCGTTTCATTGTCGACATCCTGGACAAGAAACCATTTAGAGATCAAAAAGTCAGCTCCAATAAGCTTGTGGGCGATGGAAAACTGAGGCATATCCGATCCCAATTACGTAATGTACAAAGTCTCGAGCTCACTCAGCATGTGGGGAACGGCCTAGCTGGGCCTTGCAGAAAATCATTTGTGGGTTGAATCATGTGTGTTCTCCAAGCCCCAAGCAGGGTGTCAAGGCGTGGTTTCGGGTAAATGTACATCAGTTCCATTGGCGAGTCATCAATTCGTCTGGGGTCCTCCTCTTGTTGCCCAGACAACTTCAAACCGGGAACGAACAACAGCAGACAAATATGCCTTTCATGGCTCCTTTTTTTTTCCTTTCTGGATTGCCCTTGTTGCCAGCATTGACCATAGCTATTAACGCAAGTAGCAGCAGGTACCATATCTGGGTGCTCCACGCGACGCCACGCTATTGAAGGTCCAGTCTCAATTGTGAAATTTCTTAGGCTTTCCTTTGTTTTTCTTTTTTTTTTTCTTTTTTTTTCTTCTTTTTTTTTTCTTTTTTTTTTTTTTACGTCATCTTTTCACCTTTCTTCCCTTTTCCATACGGCCACGCGCAGCAAGCAGAGAGGGTGTGTACTCGGATGGGCCATAACTTTTTGGGTCGCGGACAAGGCGACTATCACATCTCCTTGCCATACGTACTCTGGACAAATATACAGTCACACCATTTATAGATGCTTTTTGCATCGATAGAGGACAGAGATGCAGTATACACACAGGCACACCAAAAAGAAGGCACTGGCTTTCAGTAGGGTCAGCTGGTACCGGCAGTGAATGGTCTAGACTGGATGCCGTTATGGGGGAGTAAACTGGATTCAGTTCCGCAAGTTATTGACGGTTCTAAGTCCCATTGTTCAGGGCACAGGAAACAAGCATTAATTCGCTTAGGGACACAGTTACAATCCGAAGACCGTACCTCAGGATAAGACCCAAAACACTGAAAATTTGTAGGGGAGCAGCACACAAACAAATTCGGCAGGGCCGGTTAGCGGATGTTTGTGGGCTAGACCGGATATCTTTAGGAGAGCCCTTATAACCAACAGGTATGTGTGGTACATCGGAAAGGAGAGAGGGAGGCAGCAAAGGCAAAACAGAGGAAGGGGAGGAAGTATGGATTGGATTATACCAGGCATGGCAGAGAGTACAAAATCCCTCCTTCCTTCTTTATGGTTTTAACATAGAGTCAGCTCACTAACCTCAGAACGAGTCCCTGAGCCTAGTATATTTAGGAGAGGCGCCACATAAGCCTGTACTAGAAGCTCGACCAAGTGTTATCAGAGAGCAACCCAGCGCTGCTTGTCTCCGCTGTCAGTATTTCCACCTATACGGCACACTGAGGCACGGGTAGCTTGTTATTTTTTTTTTCAACACCTAAAACCACAAAACTTCCTAAGCAAAACAAAGCGAGTATATCCATTTTAACACAAAAGATTAATGAATCGGGTTTAGGCGGCGTCACAAAGTGGGGATGCCCGATACTCGAATTGTTGGCGATCATGGTCGCGCAAAGGGTTGCCTACCATCGATTTCAGGAGGCGTGCACTGGTGGGTAGTCCCCTGTTCCTCCTGCAGCTATCCCATAGTTCCCACTTCGCTTGTGAGAGAGCACAGTGAGCTGATACGGAGGGCAACGAAAACACTTGCCCGGGTGGCTTAGCCTGAGGTACAAGGCCTCACTCCTCCGTCTTTGTGAAAAGCCCGCAGCAGACAACCCTTAGGGCCGCCTATTATTCACCGCGGGAGTGCACTTTTGACAACTCGTGCCATCACTGGGCCGAACAGCCAACTCTTGCGCCGGTGTGTTTTTTTCATGACTGGGTGGGGGAAAAGACGGTAGCGAGCCTTGTTCCTGACAACCGCCAGGACAATTTTGATGCGTCCAGCGAAGTGATGTGGGTTGAAAAAGACACAGGACATTGGGGACGCACGTCAGCGCAGAGAAAAGCAATAGAATATGCCAAGAGACTGGCTAGTGGACTGGTGGGATAGCTGGAGGTCCCACTCAGCTACACTGCGAGTTCGTGTGCGTCTCAGTTTTCATGGAGCGTCCCAGACCATATGAGGTCTGACATTACTGCCACGGTTGACGGCGCTAGGGTATCACACAGCGGGCTTGTGGTATCCTGGAGGCTTTTTATTCAAACGCGCGGCGCTTGTTTGGCGCATTTTCCGTGAGTTCGTAGTGATAGACCGGTCAGAGGTTGGCCAGGAGGCCGGTGATAACAGGATTCTCCCATAAAGAGGAAGAGCGACATCAAGACTAGTACTAGGTCGGGTGGTGGTGAGAGAGTCCGCAGCGTCTACCAGACATTGCTGAGCTCTTTGTCGGATTTCAAAACGGCATCCGTCACTCCAGCCGTGGCTGGATCAGAGCCCATGCGGAAGGCAGGAGTAATGTAATTCAAAAGCGCGCTTTTCCCTGTTTAACCTGCCCTGGTCTGCATCCCGGAGTTTCAGATTGTCGTCCAGAGCGGTCAGGCTATGAGTAGCCTGGCCAGGAGCAAGTAGAATCTTTTACTTTACCATCATGGAGTGAAGTGGGAGGGCCGGCCCGTGATTGAACAGCACCAATAACTGGTCGATTTCCGGGTCCACATGACCAATCCGGAGTATCACATGGAATTTTAGGATGGGGCTACTTCCATGCTCCCGCCTGCTCATGGGGCTATGGAATTCCGAGAAAAGATCACGGTTACCCGATTTAAGGAAGCCGTCTTCTGCGCTCCCAGTTCTAAAACATTGAACTCGGGGATGTATAATGACGAACGACGTCGCTGATGAAGACAGGGTAATTTCACTCGCTTTATTTTTTTAGGCGGCGTTAAATCGGTTATAGAAATGGCACTTTAAAACCGATTTTAAAGTTTCGCAGTTGTAGACGGCCTGAATCCAGACTCGTCTCCGCTAACTTTAGGGTGTTGGGAATATAGTTGGGAAAAGTTATGAGTTGCCCAAATAAGTTGGGGAGAAACAGGAGACAGGTGTTCTGGACACCGAGCTCATGGGGTTCACAATTGTTCAGTGTCTTGAGATTTATTTAATTTTTACTTATTTTAATTTATCATGCCACAAACCCTGGTTCAATACTCAATGAGAAACAGGAATAACGAAAAATGCCATGAAAATGCATTCTTAGGTATTAGGTCCAGCCCCTTGCGAAAGACCCTTAGCCCCAGCACGATCACCATATGCACGTGCAGAGGTGTGATAGGGATCAGAGTGATGCCAAATTCCAGAAACTGCGTGAAGATACGGCAGACTCAACAAATGGGTGACTCACAGCTATCCTTAGATATACGGCGAAACCGGCTCACATCATCAAAGTCTTCTCATAAGCCGCGCGCGAAACTGGTTGTTTAGTGAACAAGAATCGTAAATTGCATGGACTCCTTAGGCATTCCATGCCTTGTGTTATACCCCCTAGACAATGGGAACTCCTAGGATAGGGTAACTGGGAAAACCAATATTTGCAGGCACTAGAGGGGTCCTTCAGCTAGTAAATTCCCAAGAAAGGAATCAGCATTTGGAGCCATCATTTCATGGCCCAGATCAATATACGAGAATGCAGGATTCTAAGCCTCGCCAAAAATAACAATGGATGCTAATAGTTTAGGGTAAAAACACTGAACAGCGAGGGGTCAGCAACCTTTCAGAAGCAGTGGTGCCGAGTTTCATTTATTCACTGTGACTTAAGCTTAAGGTTTCACGAGTGCCGGTAATCACATTTTAATTGTTTTGTAGAAGGTCTCTCTCCTACAAGTCCATTATTAAACAAACTGTTGTTGTATTGGTAAATAAACAAGGTTGGTTCAAAAATGTTTAAGACTTCATTTAAAATTAAATTAAAATGATGTTTGGATTCCTCACGTAGTTAACTGCAGCACAATCTGCCCATTAAGCCACATACACCCGGGCCTGTGGCTCACGCATGCTGCTTAGGGGTAGAGGGGGGGAGTTCATGGGAGCGTGGTATCATACTCTACTGGGGCCGCGGGCAGGTGGTTTGCTGAGTCAGGGTGCGCTTTGCGGGCTGGCCAGCTCGGTGAAAGTTAGCACACACGGCAGTAGGAGCAAGGGACCCACAATCTAGAAAAATCAGGTAAGTGGGAGCTGTTTGGGCTACTGCTGGCAAGCCCGAGGGCAAGGCATATAAAAAGCGGCCACCTTACCCACGAGACTGGGCCGTCGGCCATGAGTGAGGCTCATGCCCCCAGATAAGACGATAGGCTGTGATGACCACTTGAAAGAATAGTCGATCCGGCTGCAAATGATCTTCTCTTCTACCGCTTTTCTTTCAAAACTCGGCAAAGGTCGGGTTCGTTCCAGATTTGCGCTACTCGTGGTCGGGCTGGGGGGTGGAGTAAAACTGGAAAGAGTATTCCCTGCAAGAACTGCCCAGCGACGCCAGACTCAATGATGTTCTTGATAGGATTACCGTACATGGCATTGGGAGCCTCAGCCGGTGCCTGGATGGACCAAGAATGCACTCACCCCACTCATAGACTACTTTCCGGCTGGCCTTCGGGAGTTAACTCGGGCTGTGGGATCCCTGGGCCTATCTTGGGCCCAGATAGCAGGTCGAGGTACCATGTTATCAGTCTTCGCCATCTGGTATCGGGGGCCATCTCTTCTCCTCGTTTTCTGGTACATCGTGAGGCAGGGTGTGCAGCGCACTGTAAGCACCAGGGCTGGGGAGTGAAGGGTCTGGCCAGCTGTGAGCTAGAATGAAAGAGGGGCTCAGGAGGGTGGGGACTGCATTGGAGTTGGAGTGTGGAAGGGCATTTACCCTAGGGCAGTTCTCCCTTTCTGCTTCAGTTCACTCTTGTGATTCTCTTATCGGGCAGTGTTGAGGGTGGTTTGCAGGTGTTGCGGAGTACATATGTTGCCTTTGCGACGATCTCTACTTTGCAACTGTCATGTAACCTCTGATATCGCCCGTGTGGGGCGTTAGCCTACAGGCAGGTTCTTTCCGCTGGTGGGGTCACGGCCGGGTCACCATGGAAGGCGTTGCGGTGGATTTTGAGAGGGCATGGCATTGGTGGGGATTGGGTGGGGAGGGGGGGGGTCGGCGTGGCCTGGGGCTGGTTGGGCGTGTCCAGGCGGGAGGTTCAAAAGTTACAGGGTAGCAGGGCGTGGCAGCATAGGTTGGGAGGCCAGTAGTGTATGGTGTCTGATAGGAGTAGGCTAGGAATGCTGATACAAGACGTGCACCCTCCCACAGAATCCCAACATCCCACCGCTTCCTTTGTCTCCCGAGCTCACGCACCAGGGCACCCGAGTGTGTGCCTGGAGCATTTTTTTTCAGCGCCCACTCACAAACACCGTTTTTGGGGGGCAGTACTCTTGTGTGGTCGGTCCCTGTTCTGGTACGCAACCCGCGTGCAGCATCTCCTGGGATGTATGAGAATTGAATTAAAGGATTTAGGTACTCGCCCTCTTCTATCAACAGAGCGTATAGTAACAGCTACGGCGGAGCTCCTTGTCCTGTCTTGGCCTCAGCCGCTGCTCGCTACCCTACCGTCCCTTGGACTGGGCCCTCAACCCCTGATCCACGCACCCAGCACAGCCCGTGAACGCCTAACTGACAGAAACCCGACACTGACCCTTGGACTCCATGCTGACTAAAACCCACCCCCACTCCGGGGACAAGGGCCCAAATCTGACACCATACACTTTAAGAGCAAATGTTATCAAATTAATACCCCCGTGCTCCTGCCTGACTCACGCACGCCATATCAGGAAAACCCCTTCCACATCCTCTGCCGTCCTGGACGCAACCCGCAGATCCGCAGGATCCAGCAGATCTGACTCATCCGATGATCATACCCAGAATTACGTAGGCTTCATTCCCCTGTCCCGTAGGTGTCGTGCATACACGCTTGAACCACCGCCTGTCCGAAGACCCAGAGCGGGAGTCTCCCCTCCACACCCAGACCTGGCCCAATTCACCTGGAGACTTGACCTTCCGTTTTTTTCTCTTTCTTTGCGATTTTGTGCGTGCCGCTGTGCAATCCTGACCGTTCCCTCGGCCTAACTGGAAAGACCCTCCTGGATTATATCTGTTCGAACCGGCATCAGGTTTGCCCTAG